>NC_041391.1:280744172-280940083 GCF_002162155.2 Triticum dicoccoides
GCTGGATGAACAGTAGACGGTGGAGGGGTGGCCGTGGAGGGGTGGTTGAACAGGACCCCGTGGTGTGGAGGGCTGGATGAACAGTAGACGGTGGAGGGGTGCCCGTGGAGGGGTGGTTGAATAGTAGCCGGTGGAGTAGCGCGCGGTGGAGGCTGGATGAACAGGAGCCCGTGGAGGCTGGAGGAGGTCGACGGTGGAGATGAACAGTATCCCGTGGAGTCCCGTTTTGTGGTACGCCACACCCCTCCCCCCGTTTCGACCGTAGCGCTCCAACACAAGTCCGTTTCGTCCGTTTTGCGGTACGCCACACCCTTCCCGATCAACAGGACCCCGTTTCGACCGTAGGAGGTCTGTTTACTCCGTTTTGTGGTACACCACACCCCTCCCGATCAACAAGACCCCCGTTTCGATCGTAGGAGGTCCGTTTCCTCTGTTTTGCGGTACGCCACACCCCTCCCGATCAACAGGACCCTGTTTCAAACATGGCCGGTCAAACACAAGGCCGTTTCCTCTGTTGTGTGGTACGCCAGGCCTCGTTTCCATTGCCTGTTCCGTCCAAGCCCTCCCAATGAACATGACACATTCCGTTCTGACCCAGCCGGTTGGCTCCCCATGAACACGACGACGACGTTTTTCTCCATTCCGACCCAGCCATGTACGTATACGCGAGTAGGCGTTCAAGACCCTGCCCATATGTACGTACGTGGCCGTATTTTCTTTCTTGCACCCTCGCCGCTGTACGTACGTGTACGTGCTACGTGCGCGCCTCTACTACGACACGTGCGTGCCTCTACATCTACGACACGTGCGCGCCTCTACATCGACCAGTATGTACGTACACGTTCACGACCAGAATGACAATGCTACGTATGCTTCGACCAGGTGGGTCCCGACTGTCAGGCACTCCCTTGCCTATGAAGATGTAGCTGGTGGGTCCCAGCAGTTAGGGGGGCGAACCGTTTTGTTTTTTTGCCCGGACGCAGTTCTTTGCGTGCAAAGATGTAGCTGGTGGGTCCCAGCAGTCAGGGGGGTGAATCGTTTTTTTTGCCCGGACGCACTTCCTTGCGTGCGAAGATGTAGCTGGTGGGTCCCAGCAGTCAGGGGGGCGAATCGTCTTTTTCGCGAAATACGGTGGCCCGTCCGGTGGGTCCCCGCTGTCAGGTGGAGGAATAATTATTTTGCACATAATAAGGAGGCACTTCCTTGCTGCGGCCGTGGACCAAGCTGTCAGCCTCTCTACGTACAGTCCATGTCCGATGGAAGCCATTCCTTGACCATGTTGACCACGCCACGCCGAGAGCACCAGGGCGGTGGACGACGGCGAGGCCTAGGAAGGGGACGACGCGGAGCCGGGGAAGATGCGGCAGTGGATGCCCACACGTAGAGGAGTACGAGGGTTCACTGGTTTGCTGCGGTGTGAGGCTGTTGTCGCCGCAGAATAACAGGGGGTGTGGGTGAGTAGAGGGATGGCCTGGCCAGCGATGGGAGTAGTAGGGGGCGGTGAGGCCTCCACCGCATCGTAGTCGGCCACGGGAGGTAGGAGCACGAGGCACGACTGGCGCTGGTTTGGGTGGCTAGAGCAAGAAGACCAGAGGTTGAAGAAGCACTACGGCCGTTGGATGGACATCGTACGGTCACTGGAGCTAGAATCGTGCATATTGACTAAGTTGACAAAGCCCTCCGTCCCCGTCAACTTAGTAGGCCCACAAGTCAGCCTGCCACTATACTGGGTCCCAGCTAACAGGCGGAGTATTCATTCTTTTTGTGCGTAATAAGGAGGCACTTCCTTGCATGCGAAGATATAGTTGGTGGGTCCGAGCTGTCAGCGGCGGTAACGTTTTTTTCGCGAAATACAGAGGCCCTTCCGGTGGGTCCCTGATGTCAGGTGGAGGAATCATTATTTTGCGCGTAATAAGGAGGCATTTCCTTGCGTGTGGCCGTGGACCCAGTTGTCGGCCTCTCCATGTACAATCCACTTCAGATGCATGTTGGTCGTTGACCATGTTGACCAGGCCCCTCCGAGAGCACCAGGGCGGTGGACGACGGCGAGGCCTAGGAAGGGAACGACACGGAGGCAGGGAAGACTCAGCAGTTGTTTCCCACGCGGAGGGGAGTACGACTGAACGAGGGTTTACTGGTTCATCTACCGTCGCCGGAGAATAACAGCAGGTGTGGGTGAGTAGAGGGATGGCTAGGCCAGCGATGGGAGTACGGTGGGGCGGTGAGGCCTGCGCGGCAGCACAGCCGGCCGCGGGGAGGAGGGAGCAGGCAATCCCGCCGGTGCTTGTTTGAGCGGCTGGAGCAGGAAGAGCAGAGATTGAAGAAGCACGACGGCCGTTGGATGGCCATCCTACAGTCACTGCTTGTGCGTCAACCTTTTTTTTAGGAAAGCCTCAAATCTGTGGAAAACAGCATACAGCCCATCTGCCATTATTTCTAATAACTTACAGCCCATTTGCTAATTCTTAAGGTTTTTTTTGGAGCCCATATTCTTTTTGTTAGCATTACAGCCCATACTGTGGCCACGGTTAAAAAATTATACGAAATTTTGCATATTTCGGTGCGGTCCGAACTGTTTTTAATCCCGAAATTTCGACTCACATTCAAACTGATTTTAAAAATAAATGTATATCAATATAAAATCCAACAAATTCTCCACGCATAAAAATTAATGTAATTTAAAATCTCGAAATGAAAAAAAGATATTTGAAACTAATTGCCGGTTTGATGTGTTTTAAAAATGTACAACCCATTTCTCATTACTGATGGGCCACTTTCTCGGCCAGCCGAATGAAAGCTCTCCTCATCTTGAAAGATTTGCAGCCCAACAGGCCTGACAAAGCGACTTACTTGGCAAATCATAAAAAAACTGGGCTGTGGCCGTGGATCCAGCTATCAGCCTCTCCACGTACAGTACTCTTCCGATGGAAGTCGTTCCTTGACCACGTTGACCACGCCGCGCTGAGAGCACCACAGCGGTGGACGACGGCGAGGCCTAGGAAGGGGACGACGCGGAGCCGGGGAAGACGTGGCAGTGGAAGCCCGCACGGAGAGGAGTACGAGGGTTCACTGGTTCGACTGCGGTGTGAGGCTGCCGTCGCCGTAGGGCCTGTCCAGCAGTGGGAATAGTAGGGGGCGGTGAGGCCTCCGCGACAGCACAGCCGGCCACGGGAGGCAGGAGCATGAGGCACGACCGACGCTGGTTTGGGCGGCTGGAGCAAGAAGACCAGAGGTTGAAGAAGCACTACAGCCGTTGGATGGACATCGTACGGTCACTGGAGCTAGAATCGTTCATATTGACTAAGTTGACAAAGCCCTTCGTCCTCGTCAACTTAGTAGGCCCACAAGTCAGCCTACCACCAAGGTGGGTCCCAGCTAGCAGGGGGAGTATTCATTTTTTGTGCGTAATAAGGAGGCACTTCCGGTGGGTCCGAGCTGACAACGGGGGGGGGGATGTTTTTTTCGCGAAATACGGTGGCCCGTCAGGTGGGTCCCAGCAGTCAGGGGGCAAACATTTTTTTCGTAAAATATGGTGGCCCGTCCAGTGGGTCCTTGCTGTCAGTTGGAGGAATCATTATTTTTTGCATAATAAGGAGGCACTTACTTGCTGCAGCCATGGACCCAGCTGAGGTTCTCCACATACAGTATACTTCTGATGGAAGTCGTTCCTTAACCACGTTGACCTTGCCGCGTTCTGTTGCATGCATGCGTCCATGGGCGTGGTGCGTCCCCATTGTCAGCCTCTCACGTACAGTCATCTTTCGATGACTCTCGGTTGTTGACCACGTGACCACACCATGCCGAGCGCACCCAGACTGGAACGACCCGGAGATGGGGAAGACGAGGCAGTGGAGTCACAGATGGAGAGGAGTGGGAAACTTCACTAGTTCAGGTGCGCGGCAGCATAGCCGCGGTGCACGGGAGACAGGAGCAAGAACAGAGGTTGAAGAAGGAGCACGGCTGTTGGATTAAAATCCAACGGTCCAGCTGCTAGAATCATTTGTTGATTAAGTTGACAAAGTCGTGCGTACACGTCCGCTTAGCAGGCCCACAAGTCAGTCACCAAATCTGACGGATCCCAGCTGTCAATGGGATGAATAATTTTTTTCGCAAAACAAGGAGGCACTTCCTTCCGTGCGAAGATACAACCGGTGGGTCCCAGCTGTCAGGTGGAGGAAACATTTTTTTTCAGCTTAATAAGGAGGAACTTTCCTTGCGTGCTACCATGGACCTCGTGGGTCCCAACCGTCAGGCTCTCCACGTACAGTCCTCTTCCGATGACTCTCGTTTGTTGACCACGCCGCACTGAACACAGCGAGGCGCTGGACAACGGCGAGGCCCCGGATGGGAACGACTCGGAGATGGGAAAACGCGACAATTGAGTCGCAGACTGAGAGGAGGAGAAGGGTTATAACTGGTTCTGTTGCGGCGTGGGGCTATAGTCTGTGGAGAATAATAGGAGGTGTCGAGGGGTGGAGGGATAGCCTGGCCGGCGGTGGGGTAGCGCTTCACAGTGATGTGTGCTAAGCAGTGCTGCTAGCCGCTGGAGGCCGGACCAGGCGGTCCCGGTGACGCTGGAGGAAGAAGATGAGAGATTGAAGGTGCATGCTGGCCGTTGGATATAAATCCAATGGCTGTGGATGACACAATCATTTGTTGACCAAGTTAACAACACCCTGCGTAGGCTTTGACCTATTAGCCCACATGTCAGCCTACAAAAATGTGGCATATATTTAACCCATGTTTTCTAGAATGTACAATCCATTTGCTGGGCTGGGTGAACAAATAATTTCGCGTCAATCAGGCCCATTTATATTTTCTAAGAAATCCGAGCCCATTTGCACTTCCTTGAAATACACGTATTAGGTGGGCTCGTTATATATATAATGTTATGTTAGAAGGAGCAATTAATATCAAAGAATTATATATAATTAAGAAATTAGCGAGTTATTGCTCAAAATAAAAATGAGCGCGTTATTATTAAATTGGTCCTTAAAATCTTTGCAAGCTTTTGTACGCAATCACCAGGATTTTCCTTGCCTGTGAGTCAAAAACAACCAGGATTTTCCGTTAAACATTTACTTTTATATGTTAATAACACGTGGGACGTTTTTATAATGTATATATAAGTCTCTATAAAATATACGATAATAGTAATAATATAAATATATATAATGTGGTTAGAAGGGAAAACATAAATTGGACACAACATTACTTTTATAAGAGACCTGCGTTTTTTACCCGACAGTAGGCATACTAACAAGTTCACACACAAATACAACAGAAAAGGTAAACATTCATATGAAACTCAGATTCACAGGACACGTTCATATTCATAGCCAATATTCACTATTAACAACTCAAAAGATTCATATATACACAAGCTCAGCATATCTATGCATCCAAATGATTGATAGATCACACGGCAATATTCATACGTAATTCACAAAAAGATTCAGATATACACATGTTCAGTATGTATATGCATCCAAATGATTGAGATCACAGCCAATATGATCCATGGACGAACTTTAATTACCTAGGGTACAGACTGGTAAATGGTGTTCAATCGGAGGTACTTCTTGCTAAAATTAGTTCTTGTACGAGTAAACTTTCGAGTATATAAGAGGCAGCACAGACAGTCTGAACTTTGCTTGTAGGTTTATCCTCAAATAGTGGCCTCGTGCCAAGGGAGGTTTGAGCAACTTGGCCACTACTTTCATCCAACTAGTTTACTGGCTCATCTTGGTCCTGTATCTCGCCAAAATTCTACATTGCAGACGAGAAAGGAGGCGGTTGAGAAAATGAACCACCCAAATTTTTTGTGCAGTTCAACTGAAATGGAGCATCCTTGGCGTGCAGACTGATTAAGTGTCAGATGAATATACGCGTCAACCAACTTGTCTGGAATCTTTAGACTCCATGCCATATAGTTCGCTACCATATGTGCCGATAACCAAAAGGCACAAGTTGGGACCAAAGACTGGACTGCGTTTTTCTGGGCTATGCACCAAGCAATATTTTTGGCGTTCACTCTCCTAATACTTGGAGTTTGACAATTGGTTGACGCTGGTTGATACTCGAATGAATATAGGCACTTCTTGTCAACATCGATGCTTGTGTGAGTGAACTTTGGAGTACATAGCAGCAGCATAAGTACTTGTCCATCTGATCATTTTGTGCAGTTCTACTGAAATCACCCGATGTAATGATTTGCTTGCGAGTTCAGGCTCCAAATTACTCCTTTATGAAATCGGCAAACAGTAGCACAATACCAAATTACCAATACATATGACAGGCACAATAATCAGGATAAAGACCAGTACCAACCTGTGTGAGGTAGCATATCAATTACTATTTCCTTTGACTGGAAGCCGAGATAAGCCAAGCGACTGACAACAAAGGAAGAAAGCAAGCGAAGATTAGCGACTGACAGGAAAGGATGAAAGCTGTCGAGGCAATGAAGCACCCAAAGTTTTTGTGCAGTTCCACCAAAATCGAGCATCCCTGTTGGCACATATATTGAGTGAGATTACTGTAATAGTGGGACTAGTTGATGAAACATACACTAACAAATAGAAGCACCCTCATTATCTTAATGGGTAAAGTTAGCAACATAGTAGTCTTGCTTAAAGAGAGGTATTAGTTTATTTAATCAGTGCCAATTAGCTCAACTCAACACTCAAAGCATTGCCATTTATCATAGGTTGCAAAACTTAAAAGCGCAAAGATATAGGAGTTTCTCATGACAGTAGCACAATACAAATAGAGATGACAACAAACTAATATGGATGAAGGCCTTAGGCCCGTACCAACCTGAGAAAAAAAGCTTATTCATGTAGTCCCATAAGAGATGATAAAGGACTCACAGGAATCACACAATAGTATATATTTTTGTGTACTTCAAATGTATGGTTGAAATCACTCTTGTTTACCAGTGCTGAGTTATATCGAAAGATTATCAAGAACTTCCAGCAGAGTTAAAGCACTGGCTGGGATACATTTCATTGTATTGTCTTGTGTAGTTCCACTAAAATGTATGATTGGCACAACATGATCCCTGTTTGCACAAGTAGGAACAAGGTGAAACCTCCATTAGCTTAGTGAGAAAGGATATGAAGACATTAGCATATTACTCAAACAGTAGCATCAAATTCATGATGGACAATACGCAAAACATTGCCTCATTGAACCAATGGCAATAAATTGACATGCAAAACAATAGCACTATTATGTCATGACACTAATAATATTCCCTCCCTACTCCACCACATGATTCACCTCCATAGACAAACATTCACACGTACATGATTCAACATAGGGTCCTACTAAAGATTTGTTTAACTCCAACAGGAAAATTAGGCAGTAATAAATTAGTGGTACTTAAGTACTCCTAATTAATTAAGTGAGACAGTAGAAGTGGAAGGGCTCCCTGGAGGATCGTCTCACATGAAAGGTAGTCGTTGCCGGAGCCCTTGAATAGCCTCGACTGAGGCCTCTGGCTTCAGCAAGATCGCCTTGGCACTGTTTATTCTTCATCTTCTTCCTCTTCATGCTCTGTTTCTCTTTCTCCTCACCAGTTGGTGAAACCAAGTACATGATTGGCCTTCTAATTCAGAATTGGTTTTGTCAGTGAGGGAGTACAAGTGTACTAGTAAAAAACAACATTATTTTCTCATGGCAGTCGGAAAATAGAGATGAACACATGCATTAAATATCATTCTTACCTAAAGGAAGGTTATGGCGCCAATATGAATGATGAGGATTGGAACACAGATCTCCCTTTGTGCAGTTCCACCAAAATGAACCAACTGTTCCATTCTGATATTCCACTTAAACAACACAAAAGTCACTTCTTTTAAGAAGAGTTTTGTGCAGTGCACCAAAAGGTCACAACAACAACCAGGTGAATTGGATATCCCTGTTTCACAAAAAGGCACAGAGGAAACAGTCAGAGTCTCAAACAATTACAGGCAAAAACATTTGGCTAAACTTGTCGGAGTCTCAAACAATTACAGGCAAAAACAGTGGCATGGCTTCATTTTTACCAGGGACATATTAAGAACAGCTAAGGCTGCGTTCGGTTCACAGGTTTGGTGCAGGATTTTCGTAGGAACACAATTCCTACGGTATTCTTTCCCTTCCAACCGTTCGGAACACGGGAAAGGTGAATAGTGTTTCATAGGAAAGCTGGTCTGGTAGTACTGATTCCATTGGATTAGAAACATCCACGCGCTGCTCATTTTTTGGGCGGAAGCCCGAGGCAGGCGCTCGCTGCCATGCGTTAGACAGGTTGCTGTGTTGTGTTTGCCTGAATAAAAAAATCAACCTATGTGTGGTACGTGAGGTGAGGACAAGAGTAGTCACTGTGCAGCTGAATAAACAAATAGCATTTCATACTGCCAAGCATGCTACTCTAAAAAAACAAATCTGTACATTTCGTAGTCCATCCGAACACATTCTCTTGAGAGTTTCCTCCGGTTCGCTGTTCCATAGTTTTATACCTACATTCCTTTCCTATTCCGGCCCTCTTTTCTACCCCTTTATTCCGACCGGAGCCTAAATATTTGGTATCAGGGCATGGGACAGTGGGTGCACCAGCAGTACAACACCATGTACGTAAACAGGGGCATAAAGTGGTGATTCATAGTTTGTTGCCCCGAGAAACAAACATCTAAGAAACATATCTGGGTTGGTCCCATTTTTGTTCACTCTAGCCACCTACTCCTATGTGTGGATAGCAAATCTAGTCCTGGTCATACCACTGTGTACAGCGTTACCCCTATATTTCCCTTTTCGACCAAGAGACCGGTTGGATGACCAGTCTGTACTACTTTCATCCCCTTTCCTTCCTGTTTGTACCAAGTCCGATGTACATACTAAATTCCCCCACTCCCACTTTATTTCAATGATAAGTATTTTCGGACGGAGGGAGTACAAGATTCGACTCCATGAAGTAGTTTTACCTCTAACAATAGAAGAAAAAAAGGGGACGTTGGACCATCCGATCGAGAGGGGCTAAGAGGTAGAAAATGATGCACATGCAGCGGCGTAGCGAGCTGGGGAAGTAGAGCTAAGGCGGTTTCGAACAAAGATATACCTGAAGGTCGTCGAGATGTGGATAGGTGGGCGGTGGGAGGCCGGACCCACCCACAGGCAACGATGAAGGGATCGGAGGACCTCCCGCGTCGGCGCTCGGCTAGAGATAACGGTGCGGCCGGCAGTGGGTCTCTTCCCTCGCTGTGGACGATGGCCTAAACGCTTCCCCTCCTCCCCTTCACCGACGGAGGGGGATACGTTCGGATTTGTAACCCGCGGTGAGGATAGAAAGCCAGTGTTTTTTGAAGGGAGAAAGACAGTGTTACTACCCCTATCTGTTTATATCTGGAGAGGGTGAGAGTGTGTGAATAGAGTAGCCCTAGCAAGCAAGCGCGGAGGCTCCGGCCTATATATAAGTAGTGGGGTAGTTTTCCTTTTTCACTCCATCAAAACAATCGTTTAAAATTGTGTACTACTACATGCCAGGTCGCGGTTTTTTTAGTTGTTGATTGTATTTTGAGAAAGCTACCCGCTTGTTCCAAGTGGTGTTACGGTGTGCTAGGTTGCACTTTGTATCGTTCAAGTCTGGTACTACAAGTCCCTCCATTAAATGAACAACCACCCCCTCATAAAAATTGTGAACAAGCCCACGACTAAAATTAGCGGAAACGTGGGTTACCCCAACATGCATTATTATTTATATTTTCTACTCCCTCCATTCCTAAATATAAGTCTTTTTTATTAGCCACGCCTAAGACAAGATTTTTTTATTAGAAGTGAACCCCACATGTCATAGACACAAAAATTGTGGCAAGATTCCCTTAGGCAAGCCAAAGTGTGTCTAACAATTTGAGCAACTCAGGTTAGGCAAGTGTGGCAAGTGTGGGAAAAATAATGTGGCAACATAAGACAAACATAGTCACAATCCAAACAGCCCCATAATTTTTTGTGACATGCATGAAAATTTGGTTAGTTAAATTTATAGTCAAAATTTGGCAAGGTGCATCAAATCAACACATGCAAGTATCAAAAGGAAAGTCACGGCATGCATGCATGCGCTGTACTCCCTCCATTTCCAAATATAAGTCTTTTTAGAGATTACAACAAGTGACTACATACGAAGCAGAATATGTCTACTCCTACATACGAAGTAGCCCATTTGAAATGTGTAAAAAGACTTTTATCGAGTGCAGTGCTTTGATGTGTCGCGTCAACTCATACAAGACCGAGAAATTTGATTACTACGACGCCCTCTCCCTCGCAGACGAGCTCCGGTGCCTTAACTGGACCTGCCTTTGGCTGCATGACAGGTGGGCCAACCACCTGTTGGGCCCACCTGTCATAGACGCAAAGGCAGGAGCAGTAAGTAGAAGCTTTCGCTACATGCTATCTCTCCCGCACGAGGTGGACGGACATGCAGCAGTGGATTCGATACTGTAGAAGTAGGAGTAACATCATTGTTCGTCCCTTTAACTATATGACGGGCATTTAACATGCCAAAATTAATATAGGGCCGAAATTTTAAATGGGCCCTTAACAGGCCGAAACTAATATCGGGCTGAATTATTAAATGGGCCTTTAGCAAGTGGGCCCAAAAGCATAGCGTCCAGTCAACGGGCCGAATCTGATATGGGCCATAATTGAGCCCAAAGCCTCTTAAAGGGCTGAACCAGATCTGGGTCGTGATTTGGCCTAGAAAGTGGGAGGCTTTTAACGAGACGGATCTTATATGGGCCATTATTAGGCCCGGAACATGGCAGGCCATTAATGGACCAGATCAAATATGGGCCGGCATTTGGCCCAAAACATGGCAGCCAGTTAATGGGCCGGCCTACTAGGGTCCTCAAAATCTTGTGGGCCTATAGCTGGGTCGGCCCATTAATGTCGGCAAAATCTCGTGGGCCTTTAGCTGGGCCGGCCTATTATGATCCACAAGAATTTTGTGGGCCTTTACCTGGGCTGGCCCATTATGGCACACAAAAATCTTGTGGGCCTTTACTGGGCCGGCCTAATATAGCCCGCGAAATCTTGTGGGCCTTTAGCTGGGCCAGCCCATTATAGTCTGCAAAATCTCGTGGGCCTTTAACTGGGCCGGCCCATTATGGTCCGCAAAATCTTGTGGGCCTTTAGTTGGGCCGGCCCATTTAAACTTGATGGGCCGTGCCACGTGTCGACGTATCATAGGCGCCTTCTGTCCAATGAGTGGATGACATCTGTCCCAATGATGAGCCGACACGTGTTTCCTCCAGCTAGTGATGATTTTACACATGGAAATTTCCCATTGGTCGGGGCTGTTAACGGGTTATCGGATCCAAAATCTGCCCCGATAGCTTAACGGCGTTCCGTTATGGTGGATGCCATGTGTCGGTCACCCTTGACGAAAGCACTTCTGTGACGCGCGATTTATCGTCATGGAAGTGGACACTTCTATGATGATAATTTTGGTAATGTCATGGAACACTTCTACGACAGCACATGTATGACTATCTTGATTCTGTCATAAATTTGTCATGGATGTACATGCATGACAAAAAACACGACCTACTGTGACAAACACGTATCATCACGGAAGTGTATTTTTTTGTAGTGGAATAATGTCGCAGGGTAACACAGCCTCTGCGCCGTACACCATGAAGAAAGGTGTGTATCCGGCAGTGCGATTGGGCGTGGTCCGCAGCCCCCAGAGTATGGAGTCGAGCTCCTCGACCCAGTGCTTGTCTGATTCTTTCAAAGACCACACTAGTCTGGGCTTAATGCCGCTCATAATAAGACTATTGGCTCGTTCGACTTGACCGTTTGTTTGCGGGTGATAGACAGAGGCATAATCAAGCTTGATGCCCAGATTAACACACCAGGATTTCACCTCATCGGCTGTGAAATTGGAGCCATTATCGATAATGATGTTGTGTGGAACACCATAACGGTGCACAACACCGGATATGAAGTCTATCACTGGTCCGGCCTCGACCGTTTTAACTGGTTTGGCCTCTATCCACTTAGTGAATTTATCCACCATGACCAACAAGCATTTTTTGTTATGCCTTCCTCCTTTAAGGGGTCCGACCATATCAAGCCCCCAGACTGCGAAAGGCCAAGTGATGGGGATTGTTTGTAGAGCGGTGGGTGGCATATGGCTTTGGTTGGCGAAAAGCTGACATCCGACGCAATGTTGGACAAGGTCCTGTGCATCTGCTCGGGCCATCGGCCAATAGAAACCTGTGCAAAAGGCCTTGCTTACCAGGGCCCGAGCTGTGGCGTGGTGACCACCAAGACCGGCATGAATTTCAGCCAAGAGCTGCCGACCCTCTTCCTCGGAGATACATCTTTGAAGTACTCCGGTAGCGCTTTTCTTGTAGAGTTCTCTGTCGTGAACCTTGTAGGCTTCCGAGCGCTGGACAATGCAGTGCGCCTCATTCTGGTACTCAGGGAGTTCTTGCCTATTAAGGTAGGCTAGGAAGGGTTCGGTCAATGGGGCAATGACTACCATGATAAGATGGGCCGACGGTGTTATTTCGGTGGCTGAGCCCCGATGATATCGGTGCGTTCGGAATCTGGGGTTATAGTCGGATCCGGACTGGTATTGCCGCTCTCCCCTTGCCACACCACAGATGGCTTGAAGAGTCTTTCGAGAAAGATGTTAGGTGAGACGGGGTCGCGCTTGGTGCCGATGCGAGCAAGGACATCCGCCGCTTGATTACTTTCTCGAGCCACATGATGAAACTCGAGCCCCTCGAACCGAGCCGACATTTTGAGAACGGTGTTACGGTAAGCCGCCATCTTCGGATCTTTGGAATCGAAATCTCCATTTATTTGAGATATTGCGAGGTTTGAATCCCCGCGCACTTCCAGGCGTTGTATGCGCATGGAGACAGCCATCCGAAGACCATGCAATAAGGCCTCATATTCGGCTACATTGTTGGAGTCTGTGTATAATATTTGTAGTACGTACTGAACTGTATCTCCAGTGGAGGATGTTAGGACAACGCCCGCTCCCAAGCCCGCCAACATTTTGGAGCCGTCGAAGTGCATGACCCAGTTGGAATATGTGCCATACTCTTTAGGGAGTTCGGCCTCTGTCCATTCAGCGACAAAGTCGGCCAGCACTTGGGATTTAATGGCCCCGCACGGTCTGTATGTTATGTCGAATGGGAGGAGCTCAATGTCCCACTTAGCAATCCGGCCCGTGGCATCGCGGTTGTTTATTATGTCATTGAGTGGTACTTCGGAGGCCACTGTGATTGAGCACTCTTGGAAGTAGTGTCGTAGCTTCTGGGATGCCATGAAGACCGAGTATGCTATTTTTTGGTAATGAGGGTACCGGGATTTGCATGGTGTGAGGATAGTGGATATGTAGTATACCGGCTTCTGAGTGGGAATTTGTGTCCATCCTCTTCTCGTTCAACGACGAGCACCACACTCACGACCTGGTGTGTTGTCGATATGTATAATAACATGGGTTCGCCGATGTTCGGTTCGGCCAGGATTGGGTTGCTCACTAAAAGAGCCTTTATTTCTTCCAGTCCGGCCGTTGCTGCGTCCGTCCACTCGAAGTGATCGGTGCATCAGAGAAGGCGATAAAGTGGCAATGCCTTTTCTCCTAGTCTGGAGATAAAGCGGCTTAAAGTTGCCATAGTTTCTAGGCTTGTTTAAGGTCTGTTGGCGTAGCCAACTGTGAAAAAGCTTGGATTTTAGTTGGGTTTGCCTCAATTCCTCTATCAGAAACGATGAAGCCCAGTAGTTTTCCAGCGGGAATGCTGAAAACACACTTTTTCGGATTGAGCTTGATGTCATATGTTTGGAGGTTGTCGAATGTGAGACACAAATCATCTATTAATGACTCGACGTGCCTAGTTTTGATGACTACGTCATCCACATATGCTTCAACTGTCTTGCCGATTTGTTTCTCCAGGCATGTTTGAATCATGCGTTGGTAGGTGGCGCCAGTGTTTTTGAGCCCAAAGGGCATAGTGTTGAAGCAGAAAGGCCTGTATGGTGTAATAAATGCCATTGCAGCTTGATCGGACTCCTTCATCTTGATTTGATGGTATCCGGAGTATGCGTCGAGGAAACACAGTGAGTCATGTCCTGCAGTAGCATCGATAATCTGATCGACGCGGGGGAGGGGGAAGGGATCCTTAGGGCAGGCCTTGTTGAGGCCTTTGAAATCGACACATAGGTGCTAGGATTTATCCTTCTTTGGTACCATCACCAGGTTTGCTAGCCAGTCTGGGTGTTTTATTTCTCTAATGAATCCGGCCTCGATTAACTTGGCTAGCTCCTCCCCCATAGCTTGTCGTTTGGGTTCCGAAAAGCGCCGCAGTGTTTGCTTGACCGGTTTATATCCCTTCAGTATGTCGACGCCGTGTTTGGCCAGCCTACGTGGGATCCCTAGCATATCAGAAGGGTGCCAGGTGAATATGTCCCAGTTTTCGCGTAGGAACGCTCGCAGTGCGGTGTCAATCGTTGGGTCCAGCTGTGCCCCGATGGATGCTGTCTTCTTGGGGTCCGTCAGGTGGACTTGAAATTTGACTATTTCGCCTGCTGGTTTAAAGGAGGTGGATTTGGGTCGCTTGTCCAGGATCTCGTCATCCCTATCCACCGTGGAGCATAGTGCGGTTAACTCTTCGGCCGCGAGGGCTTCAGACAATCCCTCGAGGGCCAGAGCTGCGGTTTTGTTTTCGGTGCGGAGTGCTATGTCCGGATCACTGGCAAGAGTGATAATACCATTGGGCCCGGGCATCTTGAGTTTCATGTACCCGTAATGAGGTATAGCTTGGAAGCGTGCAAATGCATCTCGCCCTAATAAGACGTGATATCCACTATTGAAAGGGCCCACTTGGAAGGTTATCTCTTCGGACCGATAATTCTCCGGCGTGCCGAATACCATGTCGAGTGTGATTTTTCACATAGCGCCTCCCAACTGGGAATGATTCCTCGGAAGGTTGTGCTACTTTGCTCAATGAGGCTCCTCTCTATTTCCATTTTGTTGAGGGTTTCCTCATAAATGAGGTTTAATCCGCTGCCGCCGTCCATGAGCACTTTGGTAAGCCGAAAGCCGTCCACGATTGGGCTGAGGACCAAGGCGGCTGGTGCCCGGACTGTCCTGAATTTTGGTTCATCACCGACATTAAAAGTTATGGCCGTGTCATCCCAGGGGTTTATTGCTGCGACTTGGCAGACTTCGACGAGGCCGCGGAGAGCCCTTTTGCGCCTGAGGTGAAAGTCTCAATGACCGTCAATACTCTGAGGTCGTCGTCTTCCGTGGGGTGTTGCTCTGCGGTATTTTTGGTGAGGAGATCCTCGCCACTCTTGGCCACTTGCCGGAGTATCGAACATGCTATAAGGTTGTGGGTTGGTATGGTATCCGGTGTTGTGCGTATTTTTTGCATGGCCTATCGAGCCATCCCTCCAGAACGGTTCCGCGCCCCGTAATGGGCTTCAATTTCTTTACTATTGGATTGGGCGACCCACGAGGGTGCATCCTTTTTGCCCGGATGAGGGTTGAGTAGAAACTGGTGGCCCCCAGGGGGCTGCTTGAGTTTTCCAGGCGCTTTCCATTGCGCAGTACTTCTGTACTATGGTTGCCAAGTCACCGAAGTGTAATACGTGACGGCGGTTAATGGCATTGAGGATTCCCTCGTCCGTGCAATTATTGCAGAATACAGAGATCGCGTCTTCGTCGCGGTAATCTTTAATCTTGTTTCTAACAAGGAGGAATCTGGCCCAAAAGTGATGGACTATTTCCTCAGATTGCTGTCGTATGCACATGAGATCGCGTATATTTGGGTGGGTGGGTGGAATTTAATCCGAACCCTAACCCAATTTGGGATCCGGAGTTTGAGAAACTTTCGAGCTTAACAGTTTGGGCTCCGGGATATCAACCAATTTTTTCGGCCCACCGTCCGACTTTAGGTTTGGAGGGCAGGGGACGTCCTTCCGCGGATGGGTATCCGGCTGTCCGAGCTCGGAGATCCGAACATAGTTCATCCTCAATATGGAGGAAGATTTTCTGTATTGCTCCTCAATTATCGCTATCTGATGGGTGATCGGCGGAGATTTGATTTCTCTCTGACCGGGTTTAAGCCCAATTCGATCATAGTCTGTAGTGACCCCCAAGGCAGCGATGCGATCTAGGAGTTTGTTTAAAGACGACAACTCCGTCGGATCCATCCGTTTGGAGTATTCGGAGCCGACATGGAGGCTATTTTCGATGACCCGAGAAGTCATCATCGGCTTAATGGCCGAACGGGCGTTCATGGTAAAGCCGCCCAGCCAGAGGGTTTGGCCCGAGGACAGAGCTCCTCCGGAGGTGATATTGTCCTTGATAACAAGGCGAGCCATTAATCCTGTCTTCGACATCACAGCGGAACTCTCAATGAAAGCACCAATGTCGGTGTCAAAACCGGCGGATCTCGGGTAGGGGGTCCCGAACTGTGCGTCTAAGGCTGACGGTAACAGGAGGCGGGGGACACGATGTTTACCCAGGTTCAGGCCCTCTCTATGGAGGTAATACCCTACTTCCTGCTTGATTGATCTTGATGAATATGAGTATTACAAGAGTTGATCTACCACGAGATCGTAATGGCTAAACCCTAGAAGTCTAACCTGTATGATTATGATTGCCTCTACGGACTAAGCCCTCCGGTTTATATAGACACCGGAGGGGACTAGGGTTGTACAAAGTCGGTTACAGAGAAAGGAATCTACATATCGGAGTGCCAAGCTTGCCTTCCACGCCAAGGAGAGTCCCATCCGGACACATGTGAGAGTCTTCGGTCTTGTATCTTCACAGCCCATCAGTCCGGCACATGTCAATAGGCCGGACGCCCGAGGACCCCTTAATCCAGGACTCCCTCAGTCGTTAACATCGTAGTCGACGCCAGGAGTAGAAGCGTCAGTCTTGAAGTCTACCGAAGAGAAGAGGGGGAAGAAACAATGAATACAATGCAAATAGATGCATGATGATGCATGACAAAGCAAAATGCAATACTAGGTGATACCGGCAAAGGGGGAAAACATTCGGGAAAGTATTCCCGGTGTTTGGCATTTTCAGACAGATGAAATGGAGGGGGCGGTGTTGGGAATCATTGCATGGAAAACAAAAAAAATTCTACGCACACGCAATGATCTATCCATGGAGATGCATAGCAATGAGGGGAAGAGTGTTTCAACGTACCCTCATATGCCGTAAGCGGAAGAGTTTCACAACACGGTTGATGTAGTCGAACTTCTTCGCGCTTCAACGATCAAGTACCGAACACACGACACCTCCGTGTTCTGCACACGTTCAGATCGGTGACGTTCCTCGCCTTCTTGATCCAGCAAGACGTCAAGGTAGTAGATGAGTTCCATCAGCATGATGGCATGGTGACGGTGATGGTGAAGTGATCTCCATAAGGCTTCGCTAAGCACTACGAAAATATGACCGGGGGTGTAAATGGTGGAGGGGGGCGCCACACACGGCTAATCATTGATCAGTTGGGTGCTAGGCGCCCCCTTCCCACATAATATGAAAAAAAGTTCACTGAATTTGAAAAAAGTTCATTGAATTACAGAAAAAGTTCATCAAATTTGAAAAAAGTTCATCATTTTTGAAAAAAATTCATGGAATTTGAGAAACAGTTCATCGGTTTTTGTTAACAAAAAATTTATAAAAGAAAAGAAAATAAAACTTGAATAAAACCGTCCTCGAAAATGAACAGCGAAACAGTCAAAACCCGGTTTTGGGAAGCTTCTAGAAGCTTCCCAAAACCAGGGGATCCCTGACTGAAGAGTGAAAGGAAAAAAGACGCTTAGAGAGCACAAGTCCTTCGTTGGCCTAGTGGTTACGCTTGATGCCTCGAAGGAGCTGGTTGCGGCTTTGATCTCCGGCGGATGCATAATTTTTTGAACGTTTTATGAGCGGTAGAGAAAAAACACAAATGGGCCGAGCCCAATTACCGCGTCTGCAGGCGCCGGTTTGTTGAAACCGAAGGAACCAGCGCCTGCAGTGCTAAATAGGATATGTCAGGCTAGCCATCCCCCTTTCCTTCCCTTAGGGCCAACTATCCAAAGAAGGGGCACACCAGGGGCTGGTGTGTTCCCCCTTTGGCCCATTAGGCCCATATCTTTGCCGGGGGTGTCCGAAACTCCTTTTGGTGACCCGATAAGTACCCGGTACCCTCCTGAACACTTACGATGTCCAAATACCATCGTCCTATATGTCAATCTTTACCTCTCGACCATTTCGAGACTCCTCGCCATGTCTGTAATCTCATCCAGGACTCCGAACAGCATTCGGTCACCAAATCACGTAACTCATATAATATTATATCGTCATCGAACGTTAAGCGTGCGGACCCTACGGGTTCGAGAACTATGTAGACATGACCGAAACACCTCTCTAGTCAATAAACAATCGCAGAACCTGGATGCCCATATTGGCTCCTACATATTCTACAAAGATCTTTATTGGTGGAACCGTTATGACAACATACGTATTTCCCTTTGTCCATCGGTATGTTACTTGTCCGAGATTCTATCGTCGGTATCTCTATACCGAGTTCAATCTCGTTACTGGCAAGTCTCTTTAATTGTTCCGTAATACATCACCTCGTAACTAACTCCTTAGTCATTTGCTTGCAAGCTTATGATGTGTATTACTAAGAGGGCCCAAAGATACCTCTCTGATACTCGGGGTGACAAATCCTAATCTAGATATATGACAACTCAACAAACACCTTCGGAGATACCTGTAGAGCATCTTTGCGATCACCCAGTTACATTGTGACGTTTGATAGCACACAAGGTATTCCTTCGGTATCCGGGAGTTGCATAATCTCATAGTCGAAGGAATATGTATTTGACATGAAGAAAGCAATAGCAATAAAACTAAATGATCATTATGCTAAGCTAACGGGTGGGTCTTGTCCATCACATCATTCTCCTAATGATGTGATCCTATTATCAAATGACAAGACGTGTCCATGGTTAGGAAACCTTAACCATCTTTAATCAACGAGCTAGTCTAGTAGAGGCTTACTAGGGACACAATATTTGTTTATGTATTCACACATGTATTTAAGTTTCTAATCAATACAATTCTAGCATGAATAATTAAACTTTATCATGAATAAGGAAATATAAAATAACAACTTTATTATTGCCTCTAGGGCATATTTCCTTCAGTCTCCCACTTGCACTAGAGTCAATGATCTAGTTCACATCGCCATGTGATTTAACACCAATAGTTCGCATCGTCATGTGATTAACACCCATAGTTCACATCGCCATGTGACCAACACCCAAAGGGTTTACTAGAGTCAATAACCTAGTTCACATCGCCATGTGATTAACAACCAAAGAATATTAAGGTGTGATCATGTTTTGCTTGTGTGAGAAGTTTAGTCAACGAGTCTGTCACATTCAGATCCGTATGTATATTTGCAAATTTCTATGTCTACAATGCTCTGCATGGTGCTACTCTAGCTATATGCTCCCACTTTCAATACGTATCCAGATTGAGACTCAGAGTCATCTAGATTAGTGTTAAAGCTTGCATCATCGTAACCCTTTACAATGAACCCTTTATCACCTCCATAATCGAGAAACATTTCCTTAGTCCTCTAAGGATAATTTTGACCGTTGTCTAGTGATCTACGCCTAGATCACTATTGTACCCCTTTGCCAAACTCATCGCAAGGCACATTATAGGTCTGGTACACAACATGGCATACTTTATAGAACCTATAGCTTAGGCATAGGGAATGACTTCCATTCTCTTTCTATCTTCTGCAGTGGTCGAGCTTGGAGTCTTACTCAACTTCACACCTTGTAACACAGGCAAGAACCCTTTCTTTGAGTGATCCATTTTGAACTTCTTCAAAACTTTATCAAGGTATGTGCTTTGTGAAAGTCCTATCAAGCGTCTTGATCTATCTCTATAGATCTTGATGCCCAATATATAAGCAGTTTTACCGAGGTCTTTCATTGAAAAACTATTATTCAAGTATCCTTTTATGCTATCCAGAAATTCTATATCATTTCCAATCAACAATATGTCATCCACATATAATATCATAAATGTTATAGAGCTCCCACTCACTTTCTTTTAAATACATGCTTCACCATAAGTCTGTATAAAACCATATGCTTTGGTCACCTCATCAAAGCGTATATTCCAACTCCGAGATGCTTGCACCGGTTCATAGATGGATTACTGGAGCTTGCACACTTTGTTAGCACCTTTAGGATCGACAAAACCTTCTGGTTGCATCCTATACAACTCTTCTTTAAGAAATCCATTAAGGATTATAGTTTTGACATCCATTTACCAAATTTCATAAAATGCGGTAATTGCTAACATGATTTGGACAGACTTAAGCATCGCTACGGGTGAGAAAGTCTCATCATAGTCAACCCCTTGAACTTGTCGAAAACCTTTCACGACAAGTCAAGCTTTGTAGACAGTGACATTACCATTAGCATCAGTCTTCTTCTTGAAGATCTGTTTATTCTCAATGGCTTGCCGATCATCGGGCAAGTCCACCAAAGTCCACACTTTGTTCTCATACATGGATCCTATCTCAGATTTCATGGCCTCAAGCCATTTATCAGAATCTGGGCTCATCATAGCTTCTTCATAGTTCATAGGTTCACCATGGTCTAGTAACATGACTTCCAGGACAGGATTACCATACCAATCTGGTGTGGAACGTGCTTTGTTCAACCTACGAGGTCCAGTAGTAACTTGATCCGAAGTTTCATCATCATCATCATTAGCTTCCTCTCTAGTTGGTGTAGGCATCACGGAAACAGATTTCTCTAATGTGCTACCTTCCAAATTGAGAGAAGGTACGTTTACCTCATCAAGTTCTACTTTCATCCCACGCACTTCTTTTGAGAGAAACTCCTTCTCTAGAAATGTTCCCTTCTTGGCAACAAAGATCTTGCCTTCGGATCTATGGTAGAATGTGTACCCAATTGTTTCCTTAGGGTATCCTATGATGACGCACTTCTCCGATTTGGGTTCAAGCTTATCAGGCTGAAGCATTTTGACATAAGTGTCGCAACTCCGAACTTTTAAGAAACGTCAGCTTAGGTTTCTTGCCAAACCACAGTTCATACGGTGTCGTCTCAACGGATTTAGATGGTGCCCTTTTTAACGTGAATGCAGCTGACTCTAATGCATAACACTACAAAAAAATACACTTCCGTGATGATACGTGTTTGTCATAGTAGGTCGCGTTTTCTGTCATGCATGTACATCCATGACGATTTTATGACAGAATCAAGATAGTCATACATGTGCTGTCGCAGAAGTGTTCCATGACATTACCAAAATTATCATCATGGAAGTGTCCACTTCCATGATGATAAATCGCGCGTCACAGAAGTGCTTTTATCAAGGGTGACTGACACGTGGCAACCACCATAACGGAACGCCGTTAAGCTATCGGGTCCGGTTTTGGATCCGATAACCCATTAACAGCCCTGACCAATGGGGATTTTCCATGTGTAAAATCATCATTGGCTGGAGGAAACACGTGTCGGCTCATCGTTGGGACAGATGTCATCCACTCATTGGACCCAAGGCGCCTATGATATGTCGACACATGGCATGACCCAATAGAGGCCCATTCCTGTGAAAAGGCTGGCCCATTTGACTTGGTCAAAAGGTGACGGGCCGACCCATGGAAAGCCTGTTAACGACGTGTTCACATATAGCCCATTTGCAACCCGCTAACCCAGGGCCTGTTACGACCTCTCCGAATTAGGCCCAATAGCGTCATCTGGGCCATCCAATATGATTCCAGCCCGTTTGAACTTCCGGCCCATGTATGGCCCATGACGTCTTTCGGCCCATATGAGGCCCTTTGTAACTCTTGGCCCATTAATGGCCCGTGGTGAAACTGGCCTGTAATGAACAGTGTATCACTTTATACCCATTAACGGCCCATTATTCCATTGGGCCGTTTCCAGCCCATATTATATTTCGGCCTTCTTAGGGCCCATTTATTCTTGGGCTCATTTCCAGCATTTGGTTACTTACGGCCCGGTACTGTCATTTTCTGCTTGTGGACCAAATTTAGCTCGTGGTTACAGTTGGCCCGTTAATACGTTGGGCCATTTTCATGTAAAAAACCCGTTGGGCTGTTTTCATAGAGTTATCAAATATGGCCTATTAACGGCCCGTTATGGTCCACGAATAGTATGACCCATGATTGGCGAAATGATGATACGCCCCGTAGAAGGCCCATGGATCGTACGACCCGTAGAAGGCCCATGGATCGTACGACCCATATAGAAGGCCAATGGTTCCTATGGCCTGTAGAAGGCCCATGGATCATACAACCCACTTGAGGCCCATGGTTACAACAGTCCATGTGTTGCCATGATTATTTTGGCCTAGTTACCAAAAATAGGTTATTGTGGCCACTAGAAAAACATAGAAAAAGAACCGCAGTGGCTACAAGCAAACAACTAAACAAGACAATAAGGAAATAAATAAGCAAGCAATTAACGCTAGCCTATTACCGCTATTACACATATTACATCCACTGGGCATCAAAGTTCGCCACCAATGCAAATATAGGGAACAAAGCAGCATATTACATACACTGGCCGTCAAAATTGGCCACCAGTGCAAATAAATGCGGCAGCAAAACAAGAGCATAACTAAAACAACTTCATAAGAGCTCAGGAAACATTATCCTCGGTATCCACATGCTGGCAATAAGCTTAGAAAGCTTATTAGCTTTGTCCTGTTTGGTGCTAAAATCCTCCAACGCTTGTTGTTGCACTAGAAAGTATGCATCTGAATGCTCCAGGGACTTCCCAGTCCTTCCGCTTCTTGTCGCAGCATAGCTGATCGATGTCTTTCAGCTTGTAGTTGAGACTCAAGAAACCGAACTGATTCAGACAGTGAGTTTGAGTAGCTTGTGCAAGCGGTAGTGGCCAGTAACTCGAGCACTAAAGCAAGACATGACTTTGGGGTTGTCTCACTGTCTTCAAGATAG
This sequence comes from Triticum dicoccoides, assembly GCF_002162155.2. Taxonomy (NCBI): domain Eukaryota; kingdom Viridiplantae; phylum Streptophyta; class Magnoliopsida; order Poales; family Poaceae; genus Triticum; species Triticum dicoccoides. The sequence continues at coordinate 280,767,209 of NC_041391.1, forward strand.
TCTTCCTTAGCTGTTTTATCAGCTTTGTTGGAGACCAACAAGGATGTCTCACTATCCTGAACCTTATGTGCATTACTTCCTTTACCATTGCTTAATAAGGCACTCTTCCCCGATATTCTCTCAGTATTCTAAAAGAAGAAATAAGCAGACACATAACAGGTTTAGCATGTACTAGTATATGAAACTCATTTTGGTGAACCAGTTCATTAGTAAGGTGGACATGATTAAACTACCAAGTCTTCTATTGCCCAGTACTAGTACATAATAAAAGCATCAAACAAACATATATCTATGTCTTATGGTCACTGCATTGTCTTGCCAAATCAAAATAGAGACACAGTTAAAATCATACCAGTTCAAGACAAAGCAGCAGTGAAAGAATACAAAGCGTGGGAAACTACATGGCACAACAAGATTTCAGATGGGTACCACGGGTCTACATGTACAACAACACTATTGGCTGTGTTGTGACGCTAGTAATGTGCATGATATGAGAAGTCAACTGTATACACAATTGAATTGAAATCAACAGAGCTATTGATAAGAGCAAACTTGTTAAAGAAACATGCATGAACATACCTGCTGTGCCATTGGAGTTTCGATTGGATCCTTCAATTTAAAAATAAGTTTGTATGATACAAGAGCAAAGCAGCATGCACGATAGCAATCATAGTTAAAAAAGGCGTGCCTAAGCGAGCGCTTAAGCGCGCCTAGGCTCTAGGCGTTGGCAAAACGCATTGAGCATAGCTATGCTTAATCTGTGCATAACTGTGCATAAGCATGCGCTTTGGTCAGTAAAGCACAAGGCGGTGGCAAAACGCACAATTAACGCCTAGCGCTTTTATGAACTATGATAGCAATGGAATCTTAAATTAGAACAATTGTTCTTCAGGTTTAGGCACTTGTTCTACATGAACAGAGTACGATAAGATGAAAGAATATAGTACTTAAAAATAGAAAATGAGCTCATAGAACTTACCACATTCTTGGTTCGGGACCAGTACAGAACAAGGCATTCCCAGTCATCGTCCAGTAAATGTGTCTCAGGAGAACGTAAGGCAATTTGATGAGTTTCTTTGCTGGTGAAGTACGTTTTCTTCAGGTAATTCCAGTACTACCACCAAGCATTCTTGAAGATAGCAGAGGTATTAGCACAGGTTACCTCATCCTGAGTTTCCAAATCGGTCCTTCTCTATAGAGAAAAATGGGAAAATTTGCTGTATTATAACCATCATGGAGGTAGGATGTATGGGACAAAGCAAAGTAATTGGCATGAATAACATTACTTACACATAACTCCTGGACAAACACCTGCAACTAGCATTTTCTTTCATCTTCAGTATAATATTTCCAAGATGGGAAGATACGCACATAAGATTTAACAACATCAAATATGATAGATGCTAAACTACGACTAGCTGGTTGTGCTTCCTCCATAGGAATAGGCATACTAACTGGTGGAGTTGGGGTTCGCCGTGGTAGTACTGGCCCTTTGGGCACTGGAGCTGCCTTACTAACTGCTCTTGTTTGGCAGCTCTGTGGTGGAGATGGTGCTGTGTCAACAGGAACTGGGTTACTATCTGCTGGGGTTGGGGTTAGATTGGGTGAAGCTGGTTCTCTGTCCATCGCAGTAGGGGTACAATCTGCGAGAGTTTGGGTTATGTGTGGTAGGGATGGTTCTTGTGCATGTACAACTTGGGTGCTATCTCCACCAAGAGGTAGCACTGTTTTATTTGAAGACCGTGTTTTTAGTCTGCTAGATACTAGCATCACCTGCTCTAATTCAAATGGCTGATAAATAGGAAACATAGTTGAATGTGCAGACATTATATGAGAGGCAGATGCAATAGATAGTGTGGAAAAAAGAGGGCATGAAATAGTTGACATGTATATTGTTTAACTAAAACGGATAGCATGACATAATTTCACATATATGATGTCTATCTAAACCGGATAGCATAGCATAGCATAATTCAAAGATATGATGAATAATTAAACATGATCACATGACATAATTCACCTACATGTTATCTAAGTAATCAGGATCACATCATTTAATTCACGTATGTGATTTATATGCTAAACAGAGGGCATTTGATATGATGTCTGAACTAAGAACATGGTGTTGAATATTGTGTATATGATGTCTAAACTATGCAATGCAAGACACCATATGCATGATATGAGCAGTATAACCATGCCAAGTTAGAGCATACACCTCGGTGGGGGAATAGGACTGGTCATCTGTCTCTGAATCCATCTCTGAGGAGCTATCAGGACCAACAAAAGATCTGCTTCGATAGGTAGCACTGTCTGCCCTGAAGGCCTTGTTTTCACTCCAGATTTTTCCATCTCCCACCCAAATGGCTGATTCACAGGAAGAGTAGTTTAATGCACAAACATTGTCGACAAATGGAAATGTAATGAAGAAAAGGATGGGCAAGATATCATTCAAATATATGATGCCTGGTTAAACAGGATGGCATTGCACATTACACATATATTATGGCTGGCTAAAAGACACGAGACTACATAATTCCCATATATTATATAGAAACTAAATAGGTGGCATTACAGAACATGTATAAACTAAGAAGATGACATATATGATGTAAAAAGTAGGCACTGCAAGGCAACATATGCATGATATGACTAACATCATCATGGCAAGGTAGAGCAAACACCTTGGGGGTAAATAGGAGTGGTCAGCGACGTCTAAATCCGCCTCGGAATAGATATCTTCCTCTGGATTACAATCTGGAGAGGGGTGGGGATGGTTTGCCATTGAACCCACAATGGAGCAATGTCTGTATGACATTGTATTGCCGCGCAAAACTCTTCTCTTTTTCTCTACATGTTCAACATGACTGTGTACAATATCTGACATGCATACAAAAAAAATATGGTGAGATTATGTAAGGAGAGCATGCAAAAATTTAGAGTGATGGTAACAACCAGTGGATGGATCCAAAAACAATGATAGCAGGCTGATGATTGCTTTAATTTAATAAAAATACAAATGATGATTGCTTTACTATTTGTTTCCCACCCAAGATGAACAACATAGGCATACCCTAGGTGAACCAGATATTAGACAGAGATACTATTCATTGCTACCTCGATATGTGCCCCACAACTAATTTAGAACTCAAGTTTGAACATTAATTTGGACCCGACTTGGAGTCCAAGAGGTGAACAGGACGATAAAGTAGCAGGTAATTTTAAGCAATGCATAACATAAGCAGAAACAAAAGAGTGCGGCCTCTCTTGTGGACCCGTGTACTCCTCAGGTTCATCTGCTGAGTCGATGATGGTGATGCCGTTGCGGTGGGTGCCGGCGCCAGGGAAGGAGATCTGAGGCGGCAAAAGACGGCTAGGAGTCGTGATGTCTGGTTTGGTGGATGCTTCTGTCCATGGAGCAACTCCGGTGAGTGTGGACGATGTCGCGGCAGGAGCAGGACAAACCACACAAAGTTCCCTTCGACATCTACCTATAACTGAAGTAATTCTGTAAGGGCTCATTTGGCTTGCATGATTCTAAAAACACAGGGATAGGAAAAACACCGAAATAGGGTAGGGATGCACATGGTAAACAGAGCATTTGTAAACACAGGATTTCTGCCAACTTGGGTGTTTGGTTTACAGGAATTGGAAGAGCAGAGGAATGCAAAGAAACATGACCAAAATAAAGTGAAACCATATGAAAGCATGTACAGTTAGAATGTTATTTTGCCACTAATGCACTTGGTCTTGTTTTCATGCATAGGATTTTGAAAAGTAGGTCCAGGTGGATGTTTTGCTTCATTCCTTTCAATAAAATGCATGAATAATTGAATAGTAGAGTGCCATTAGAAAATTCCCTATTGCTATGTTTTTCCGTTGAACCAAAATAGCCCTAATGGATCGACATGAATGTATAGTAATAAGTGATGCAACAAGTGTACAACCTCTTTGCCGTAGCCTTGTCGACCTCAACATCATTTGGTTGGTCGCTGAAGCAGTTGAGGTAGAGGTGGCTGCCAGAGGTGTGGAGGAAGATCTGAGGAACCTGTAGACGGCATCCAGGGCACTTCTCTATTATGATGGATCATTCTGTCGTTGGAGCAGTTGCGGTGAGCCGTAAGATGTCAAGGCTGAAGCAGCACAAGACAGACATCGTCAATCTCAAGTGGGATTCTAATAGCATCTCCAATAGATGATGTAAAATAGATGTAAAATTTACATCACAAAAAACCACATGACTACAATAGATAAGGTAAAAACTATTGACTCTGAACTTAACTGTCAAAACTGAAATTTACTGTGGAATCTGAATGTTACTGTCGAAACTGAATGCAATGGTAGCAGAGAGGCACTTGACATGTAGTTTAGGAAGGGCCTGCAGTTCATCTTCAACCTACATCCACCTGAGCCGCTAGCCACCACCGACCGAACTGCCGGCCCCAGCACCGCCTCGCCGCCCCGAAACAACTCCCCACCACCGGTCCGCCACCGCCCCGGCCAGCCCTCTAGGCCCCGCGCCCCCACCCTGGACCCTAAGATATATAGTGGGGTACCTCTCCCGCGATCCCTTGTCCCCGTTGCGTGTGGTTCTTCCTTAACTCCGGCGAGCCCCCCACCCCCTGAAAATCGACTGACCCAAAAGTCGATTCAGTCAACTAAAGTGTAGCTAAATCGGAGCAGAGCAGCAGTGCGAGCGAGGGGGAGAGCAGCAGCAGCAGCACGAGCGAGAGCTGGAGCAGCAACAGCTGGGTGAGCGAGCGATTGAGCGAGAGCTGGAGCAGCAGCAGCAGATCCGGCTGGTATGGCCGCTGCCGCTGAAGGGGCCTCACACTGGGGGAGAGCCGCCATGGAGATGTCGCCCGCGGCGCCGACTTCAAGGTAGCCGCTCCATGGGGGTGCCGGATGGAGCACTGTCGGCGCCGGGAGGTCGAGTTAAGGAGAAGGTGTGACGCGATGAGTGTACAACCTATTTGGTGGCGCTGAGTAGGCCTCGGCTTCGTCTGAGTAGTCAGTGAGGGTGTTGCGGTTCCGGTGGAGCAGGTTAAGGCGGCGCTGTGGGGATGGAGCAGCCACGATAGATGAGGCGATCGTCGGAGCAGCTCCTTGAAGGTGGAGGACGGGGCGGCTGAACCGGCAGGACGATGAGATGGATGACGGATCCTCATCCGGGGAGGTGGACGAGGGTCGTCGAGCTGTTGCGGTGGACGACATCGTCGGGGAAGAGGCTCCAGCTGGGCAGCAGTGAGGTGGCGAATGGAGGAGGGTGGGGTTTTGCGGCTGGAGTGGAGAGATTATGGCGGCCTGAGATTTTGAATGGCGAAAAGGAGGCGATGGGAGGGGGTGAACCATGACTTAGGGACACGCTTGTCCAAAATGTAGGGTGTGTTACAAAAGTACCCCCACCGATTTGAACTAGCAGCCCTTTCGGCTCAGGGTTAGAAGGGGGATTTCACGTGTCGGGATTTGGCAGTTGGAGGGAGTCTTCGCGCGCGTTGTAGTTTCGGGATAGCAAGGCGCGGGTTGTGAAGGCGCCAGTTTTGGGAGCACGATATCTGAATTTTCGGGATATAACAAGGCGCGGTTGAATTTTAGGGACAAGCCTAGTGTGTAATATTGTACTTGTACGTACCAAATCAATTCGCACTTCCGTCAACAATAAAAAAACGAAAAAATTAAACTATTCACAGCACATAAAGAGAGAGTCTTGCCCCGTTTTACTATACAAATGCTATTCAAAGCTACTCCCTCCTTCCATCTATATAGGGCCTAATGCGGTTTTCAATGCTAACTTTGACCAAAAATTAGAGCAATAATATTTGACATGCAACTTACACAAAGCACACCGTTAAATTCGTCTGTGAAAGGAGCTTTCAATGATATAATTTTCACATTGTGCATGTCATGTACTATTAATCTTGTCAATAGTCAAAGGCGGTCTTAGAAAATGCATTATGCCCTATATAGATGGAAGGAGGGAGTATGAATCCATGTTATGTCCAATTAATTTTTTTGCTTGCTGTATAATGCATGTAACCTACTCATACCAACATTTTAGTGCATTCCAAATGTCTATACTACCGCTGCAATTCGAACTAAATTTGAATTCGTTTCTCTATTTCAATAAGAATCTACAATCATGATGGTTTCCGACTTCAACCATCATTCGTGTATTACCTTAATAACACACCACATGATTACTATAGAGATAGATATGAACTATGTGTACTACATGAACTCGAATTCTATTTTTTGAATACACTTGATGTTGATTCCAAATAATAGTACATTTGATGTACTAACTATATATTCATAATCTAAACCATGTTCCATACGTACACCGTGTTTATCACACAAAGTATAGTGCCCCACCCCCTACATTATGACAAGTATTTAGACCCGAGCTGCAAGCCACACATTAGCCAAAACTATAATCAATGTTCTACATTATGATATCTTCTTCAATTATCCGTTGTCGGTGTTAAAACCGCCGGATCTCGGGTAGGGGGTCCCGAATTGTGCGTCTAAGACTAGTGGTAACAAGAGGCGGGGGACACAATGTTTACCCAGGTTCGGGCCATCTCTATGGAGGTAATACCCTACTTCTTGCTTGATTGATCTTGATGATATGAGTATTACAAGAGTTGATCTACCACGAGATTGGAGAGGCTAAACCCTAGAGGCTAGCCTATGGTTGATTGTTGTTGTCCTACGGACTAAACCCTCTGGTTTATATAGATACCGGAGGGGGCTAGGGTTACACAGAGTCGGTTATAGAGAAAGGAATCTTCATATCTTAACCACCAAGCTTGCCTTCCACGCAAAGGAGAGTCCCATCCAGACACGGGACGAAGTCTTCTATCTTGTATCTTCATAGTACAATAGTCTAGCATATACATATAGTCTGGCTGTCCGAGGACCCCTTAATCCAGGACTCCCTCAGTAGCCCGTGAACCAGGCTTCAATGACGACGAGTCCTGCGCACAAATTGTATTCGACATTGCAAGGCGGGTTCCTTCTCCGAATACTTCAAAGTAGATCTTGAACATAAGAATCGTGTCCGGCTCTGCAAAACAAATTCCACATACCACAATAGAGAGTACAATATCCCACGAGTCCAATCTGCTGACAACGCACAACGTGACATCACGCCATGGCTCGGTCTTTATTCGAACCATTTTTATCCTGCCCCTTCATATTTTGAGGCACGGTTTCATTGGCACGTCTTGCCAAAGCAGAGATCGTGTCCCCTTATCACGAGATTCTCATCAATGCGGGCATGGGTAACCTAACTGTGCCATCAGCATGGCGCTTGGGAAGTAAGCGAGTTTTAGGGCGAGTGGGGAGGCGCATGATTTTTACTGCCTTTATAAAGGGATAAGGATTCCCCTCTTTCACCCATGCCCTCTTCTTCCTCTGCTCATCCATTCTCGAGCTCCAGCACCCAAGCACCCATCTCTTCTGCCCAAAAAGTACTCCCACCATGTCTGCATCTGGAGCGCAAGGCAAGTGGATGGCCTCCTCCGTCAAGGAGAAGGATATCAAGAAACTCCGGGAGGCCGGATACCTGGCCAAGAAGATCGCATACCGTCTCCCGGCGGCGGGACAGATCGTCCCCACTCCGGAACCCCATGAGAGGGTTGTATTCCTCTCTCACTTCGTCCACGGGCTGGGGTTCCCCCTCCACCCATTCGTTCGCGGCCTTATGTACTACTACGGGATAGATTTCCATGACCTATCCCCCAACTCCTTCCTCAACATCTCGACATTCATCGTCGTGTGCGAGGCCTTCCTCCGCATACCGCCACACTTCGGACTGTGGCTAAAGGTTTTCAACATGAAGCCAAAGGTGGTAGGTGGCGAACATGCCGAGTGCGAGAGGGGCCATGGCGAGCAAGATGCCCAACGTGAAATGGTCATTAGGTAAATTCAAAGAGTCCGTCAAAGGTTGGCAGCAACAGTTGTTCTATGTTACCGAGCCACGCGGCACCAACTAGGAAGCCGCCCTCGAATTCCGATCCGGAGCCCCACTGCGGCTCATGTCCTGGCCCGAAGAAGGCCTAGACTGGTCTACATCAGACGAGCTGACACCACTCCAAGCGCGTATCAAGAGCATGGTGGACAAAAATATCAAACTTGTCAATGTGGTCCAGGTGATGCTAGTTCGCCGGATCCTTCCCTGTTAACGCTGGACTTGCAATCTATGGGAGTTCGATCCGGCCAAGCACCAAACCCTGCTGGAATTCTTCGGCATGACGCACAAAGACATCTGGAAGGTGCTATTCAAGTCTGGCAAGTTGTGGCCAGACACCGCCGAGGATCGTGGGCACAAATTGTCCCGCCCTGCAAGTTCGGTATGTCTTACACGTTTTCAGGGTGTACCTTTTATTTATATACCTTGGGGAAAACACCTAATATTTCCCTAATGATTCTCCCAGGGCTGGACGAAGACGACAGAGCGGATCTACTGTCCGGCTCCGCTGCCTGAGGAACAAGCTAGCCCACTTCCAATGAAGATGCTGGTCCCGGCGCCATATAAGGCGCCAAAGAAGAAGGGCAAGAAGGAGGCCAAGGAGACCAGTGGCGGGCTTCGTCGCAAGGGTACTTCAGACGTGATGTCCGAAGACACCAAGGCCCACTCCTCCGCCGAGAAAGACGAGGAAGAGGAAGAAGAAGAAATCCAGTCCCCCCTTTTGAGGGGGAGAAAGAAGAGGACGGCCTCCACACGTTTGGAGGCCGATACGTCTAAGAAGGGGAAAGCATCCCTTCCAGACGAGCCTACCGCAGCCGCTGACAGCAGCCCAGAGTGGGAACCCAGGGTCAAGCCCTTGGCCAAATCGTGAGTACAAAGAAACCCGGACACATCCATATATCCAGTCTCACTTTTGTATAGTATTAATGTATTGAATCACATATTCCGCAGTCCGGCTGGGTCTGAAATCGAGCGATCCTCATCGGAAGATTCACTAGACCCAGATGCGATGGACAGCGAGACCCTCCCGACGGCCTCCTCTCCCGAAGGCGCGGACAACACTGAGGTGTCGTCCCAAAGGGGCCCAAGCCAGGGCGAAGCTCAGGAGACCGCCGGGGGGTCAAACCTCGTCAACCAGACACACGGGGGAGCAGACCCCCATGGATGCTGAAGGCGGAGGTCGCCCCAAATTCGTCCCCCAGCCAGAGGCGACTCCGGGGACCAATACAGCTCCAGAATCAGGACGACAGCCTTCCTCAACAGAAGGCGGTGTGCCTATTCCACCGGTGACCTCAGTCCATCCAGAGGTGCAGGATACTTTATTGGCAGTGCTGCAAAGCGCTTCCATCGTTGCATAGCATCATACCCTTATGGGTGCGGTGATTGAGAGGGTCCAGCTCGCCAAAAGCGGGCTGACCAAAGCTTGCACCAGCCTTCTAACAGGCTTTGAGGTAAGTTAGAGAATGTCATAATATATATGGTAGCCCCTGATACACTGTTTGGTGTTTCAGAAGAAAGCCAGATAGAGGATCAAATATATTTCACAGGAGACTAATTAGGGAATACCTATGTGAATGATCAGGCGTTGTTAGTGACTGCAACCTCTCATACTACGGAGGTCTTCGGACTTAAGCAGAGTCTGGAGCGGGCCGCGAAGGATCTCGGTCAAGTAAAAAGGCAATTGGAAGATAACCGAGGTATGGGATAACTTTGTTTGTATTTGAATACCATTGGATAGGTATTTTGACTCTAAAATGTCATGATATGTATTAGGAGCTGCAACTCGAAGTTGAGGCTCTTAAGAAGGCGGTCGGCGAGGCCAAGAAGAAGGCGGCCAAGGAGCATGCCGCTCGTGAGAATCACGAGGCCCGGTTCATTGAAGTTCAACAATAACTCCAAGAAGCCATAAAGAAGTGCGGGACCTTGGAGCAGAGTATAAAGGACCAAGAGTCCGTACTCACCAAGGCTCGCCAATCCGCACACGATGCCCGGGCTGAAGCCCAGGGCGCCATCCAGGAAATCTAGGAGGCTCGAAAGATTGCAGCGGGTAAGGCCTTTATTATGTAGAGCAAATATGTGAAGGAAATATTTCGTTTACTGACCCGAATTCGGAGTTCTCCAGGGGTGTTTGCGGATCTGCCATGCAGCATGTCTGATGCCGAACAATTATACCGAGCCGAAGAGGGGAACTCTATGGAGAAGCTGTTCTAGTCGCAATACTTTGCGCCAGAACACCCCGTGCCCTTTACCGATCAGCTTAAGCAGCTGGTCGAGCTGCATAGGGCGGCCGGACTAGCCTTCAAGGATTTGATTATCCGGCTATGGCCTGCCGAAGCGATTCCCAGCAGCTACTTCGGACTCGTGAAGCGGCTGGTTAGTGCCTACCCTCGGCTTGACGCCATCAAGCGGTCGGTCTTCATCGAAGGTGCGCGAATGATCTTTGCCCGCGCCAAGGTGCATTGGGCGAAGATGGATGCTGTGAAGCTGGTGACCAAAGAGTCGCCTGAAGGGAAAGAGCACCGCAAGCCCTAGCTGTATTATGACAGTGTCCTAGAGGGATCCCGCCTTGTTGCGCAGCAATGTGCCAAGGATATTATATTTCCATGAGTGTATGCATGTTACCCTATGCTGTAATACGAAACAAGATCGTGATGTAAAACAACGCTTGTTATTTGAATTATTACCTCCTGTGTGGCCGTTTTTAAATTAATGCTGAGAGTTGGACAGTAGTCGGCTTCTGCCCCCACGTAGGAAGTACGGGGGTGATCGGGATAAATCTAAACACTCTATACTCCAGATTGTTGGTCCTTGAAGGAGGTGTTTAGCGCGACGAACCAGGCAATCGGACTATAAGGCTTTATCACCCTCACTTAGCAATAGGAGTTTGACAAAAGAAAGGTAGGCGCAGCCCCTAGTGTTCGGAAGACCGAACTTGGGGCATTATAGAACACCTGATCGGATAAAAACCGATCCGTCGCACAATGCATTACTTATCGCATAATGCGGAAGAAATTGTTAAGGATTTTGTGACCTCTCGAACAGGTGACCAGCTCTTGCTGCATCATGACATTCAGTTTTCGGCTTTCTCCGCTGAGGTGCTCGTCTGGAAGAACCGGGACACAATCGCAGTAGGTCTCCCTTTACTACCCTAGTCGATATAGCATAACATAGGGTAGCAAGCACAGGAGCCGGGCAACCCAACTGTTGACCAAAGACATGATTCGGAGCCAATGCATACAGTGCTATAAGTTCGGGGTGCCGAACTATACTGTAAAAGTGTTCAGACTTTCTTGCCGTGTTATGGGGTACGATGAAGCCCCTGGCGAATTAAGGCGTACCGGAATGTACAGGTGCAATTAAAAAATGACTAGACAAGAAAAAAAATCAGGTAATAAGCAAACACTGCCAATTATTTTTCGTTGTAATTTGATTAATACGTAAAAGCGTATGTATATAAGTAGTGCAATAAGCAGATAAGGCTATGTAACATGACCTTTCCAAGAGCGAGCTGCGTGCGGGCATTTAAAACAGGTATGACGATCATTAGCAGAGACCACCTGGGTATTTCCTTGTACGTCCAAGCCCCTAGCTTTCTTGGTGTATCCGTCCCACTACGGGTCCGATGAAGGTTTATCGGAAAAGGCCTCGAGAAGAGAAGAAACATGAAAGAAAGAGAAAAAGCGCGGGTATGTAGATCTAGGTGCGGTTGAGCCGCATTATGGACCGCGGCCCAGCTGTGCCTCCATCTGTGCCCATGGTATTTTAAGTGTGTAGTTGTGTATGCACGACACGAATTTCACCAATTTCTTGGGGCTGGGACGGAGGCCGAATTGCTAGCTGAGCTCTAGGCTAGCCGGACATCCTGTTGTAGAGTAGCTCGGACTCGCTTGACGATGTCCGAGGGCTTTATTGCCGAATTGAGGTTTTGCCTAAGAAGACTATTCTGTACTTCTGCTGCGAGGGCCGCGGTGTGCTCCTCAGTACGGAGGGAGCTTTCCGTGTTTCCATTGACTGTTATGACACTGCGAGGACCGGGCATCTTGAGCTTAAGATATGCATAGTGCGCTACCGCGTTGAAACGAGCAAATGCGGTTTGTCCGAGCAGTGCGTGATAACCACTGCGGAAGGGGACGATGTCGAAGATTAATTCTTCGCTTCGAAAATTATCCGGGGATCCAAAGACTACTTCCAGTGTGATTGAGCCTGTACAGCAGGCCTCTACCCCTGGTATGACACCTTTAAAGGTGGTTTTTGTGGGCTTGATCCTTGAGGGATCAATACCCATTTTGCGCACTTTATCCTGATAGAGCAGGTTCAGGCTGCTACCGCCGTCCATGAGGACACGTGTGAGGTGGAACCCGTTGACTTGGGGAAGAAACTTCTTCTGTCCCCCTGTGTTTGGTGGCTGGGGTTCCTCGTCGTCGTTGCTTTGTGACCCCTTTTCTCTGTTTTCTGCGCTTAACTTACCGCCCTATTTAAAGACCCAACATTCTCTGTTGGTATGATTGGCAAGTTTATCGGCGGTGCCGTGGATTTGGCATGGACGATCGAGTATGCGGTCCAGGCTGGACGGGCCTGGGTTGTTTCTATTAAATGGCTTTTTCCATTGCCCGAACTTGGAGCCAATGAATCCGGCATTTACGACCATGTCTTCAGAGTTATCGCCATTATTTCGCCATTTGTGTTTACTACATCGGGGCTTGCTGTTACTATCTCTGTCTTCGGAAGTGCTAGGATTACTTGAGGTGCTGTTGCTACGAGCTAGCCAGCTATCCTCGCCCGTGCAAAAGCGGGTCATGAGCGTCGTGAGGGCTGCCATGGACTTCAGCTTCTCTTGGCCGAGGTGTCGGGCAAGCCACTCGTCATGGATGTTATGCTTAAATGTCGCTAGGGCTTCGGCATCCGGACAATCGACAATTTGGTTCCTTTTAGTTAAGAACCGAGTCCAGAATTTCCTGGCTGACTCTCCGGGCGGTTGTATTATATGACTTAAGTCATCGGCATCCGGAGGTCGAACATAGGTGCCTTGGAATTTGTCAAGGAATGCGTCTTCCAGGTTCTCCCAACTATCGATAGAGTTTTTGGGCAGACTGTTCAACCAGTGCTGAGCTGGTCCCTTGAATTTTAGCGGGAGGTACTTGATGGCATGGAGATCATCACCGCGGGCCATATGTATATGGAGAAGGAAGTCCTCGATCCATACCGCGGGGTCTGTTGTTCCATCATATGATTCAATGTTTACGGGTTTGAACCCTTCTAGGAATTCCTGTTCCATTACTTCATCTGTGAAGCATAGGGGTGTGCGGCGCCTCTGTGCTGGGCTACGTCGTGACGCAGCTCGAATGGAGCCGGTCTGCAGTATTCGGCCCAGACCGGTGTGTATTTGTTATAACCGGCGTGGTGGTCATCATTGCGCATTGGGGCACACCCCCACGATCCGTAGATCGATCTGGTCTGGCCTGCTCTGTTTTCCAAGTCGTACCGCAGGTCATGTGTGTATCCCTGAGTTGTCGTGTTTCTATTTTTTCGGCGATGTGGTGCCGGCTGGTGTTCGGGTTGAATTGCTGCTTTGTCTCGACCACGCGGTGGTCGGTCGGCCGCATTATATGCTGGCAGTGCTGGCTCCAGTGCCTCGTCATCGAATTGAGGTAGCAATTTGCGCTTAGGGTAACATTTGGTTGGGCGTTCGAGTCCATATTCCTCGGCTGCCAGGACCTCAGTCCATCTATCAGTGAGCAGGTCTTGATCAGCTTGAAGCTGCTGTTGCTTCTTCTTCAGGCTCTTTGCCGTGGCTATAAGGCGATGCTTGAAACGCTCCTACTCGACGGGATCCTTTGGCACGATAAATTCTTCATCGCCGAGGCTCACCTCATCCTCCGAGAGAGGCATGTAGTTGATGTCCTTCGAGTCGTCGTTCACGGCCTATTCATTGGGGCTGGCTAGCCCATCTTCCCGTTCAGCTTGTTCGAAACTTAGCTTGGCGGGGTCTTCTTCGGCATCGTCCGGAGTGCTATTCTCTCTTGTGCCGGTATCGCTATTTTTACCATGGCGTGATTTAGAGTGGCGCTGCTGACGTCGGTGCTTAGACTACTTCTCAAGAAGTTTATCATCAACTGCATCTTGTATGTCATCGCCATTGTATTCTTTGGGTGTATCCACCATGTATATATCGTATGAGGAGGTGGTTGTCCAACGCCCTTTGGGCGGTGGTTCCTGTTCTTCTCTGGCATCGTCGTCCATACCATCGATGTCTTCGGAGTCGAAATCGAGCATGTCAGTCAAATCATCAACTATGGCTATCAAGTGGGTGGTGGGTGGGCAACGAAGTTCTTTGTCGTCTTCATCCCACTCAAGCCGGACATAGTTCGGCCAGGAATCTCCTGACAAAGAGAGAGACTTTTAATGAGTTTAACATGTCGCCTAGGGGTGAGTGTTGGAAGATGTCCGCGGAGCTGAACTCTAAGATGAGCCCCTAGTCCGATTCGATGGGTGCGGATGCACGCGGTTCGGAGCCTATAACAGGAGACGAGTTTGAGGTTTTGATGACACATGCTTCGTTGGAGGTCAGGTCTATGTTTGGCTCTAGCGCCGCTGAGCCTGCGGCTTCCGTGGCGATCTTGAGCCTCCCGCTCTCGGATGGCGTGCTCTGCTCTGGATCTAGGGCCAGTGCGGTTATCGGCGCAATCTCCAGCACACAATCTGATGACAAATTTAGGTCATGTTCATTGTGGTGGTAGGGCGCGGCTATCATGGGTTCGAAACCGTCGAAAATCAAGTCTCTGCGGATGTCGACAGTGTAGTTCAAGCTTCCAAACCCGACCTGATGGCTAGGGGCGTAGCTGTCAATCTGCTCCAGAGGGCCAAGGGAGTTGGCCCGTAGTGCGAAGTCGCAGAATATGAAGATCTGTCCGGGGAGAAAAGTTTCACCCTGGACAATGTTGTTGTAGACGATTGGAGGAGCCATCAAGCCTTATGGTGATGACACAGTGGAACTCTCAATGAAATCACCAATGTCGGTGTCAAAACCGGCAGATTTCGGGTAGGGGGTCCCGAACTGTGCGTCTAAGGCTAGTAGGAGGCGGGGGACACAATGTTTACCCAGGTTCGGGCCCTCTCGATGGAGGTAATACCCTACTTCCTGCTTGATTGATCTTGATGATATGAGTATTACAAGCGTTGATCTACCACGAGATCGGAGAGGCTAAACCCTAGAGGCTAGCCTATGGTTATGATTGTTGTTGTCCTACGGACTAAACCCTCCAGTTTATATAGATACGGAGGGGGCTAGGGTTACACAGAGTCGGTTACAGAGAAAGGAATCTTCATTTCTTAACCACCAAGCTTGCCTTCCACGCAAAGGAGAGTCCCATCTGGACACTGGACGAAGTCTTCTATCTTGTATCTTCATAGTCCAACAGTCCGCCATATGCATATAGTCCGGCTGTCTGAGGACCCCTTAATCCAGGACTCCCTCATCCGTATCCACTTTTTTATAATGAATTATGATCTTTGTTCGTCTTTTACACCTTCACGATCATCTTCTATTTGTAGCTAGCTAGCGCTAACTTTCTATTGTGCATGCACACTCCCACCCCCCTCTCACCCACACTTAGCGTCCCCTCCATCGCGCACGTTCATTATTTCTCTTTATATCGTTCACCCGCGGTGTGTGTAGTCCCCGACTCCTTCTTTCCGGCACACACCGGTCAATATACCTCTCTAGCCAAGTGTGCCTACCACAAACACATATATACTTCCCCTCTTCTATTCTCACCGTCCATGCCCCCCTATGTCCAATACGGTTCCATGCAGGTGCACACTCCCGCCCCTCTTTTCATTGATCTCATACTCGCACACTCCTCCCCCCTCGACATGGTAGGCCTCTCGCACCACCTCCTAGCCGCACCCCTCTCCCCCTGTTTGTCTCTCCGGACCTTATTTGCTTCTAACACATGCAGGCGTGTATACGTACTAATCTCCCTACATATAGCCAGGTCGATTATAATTCATTTTCCCCATGCACCGATACACTTACATCACTAGTTATGTCTCTCCCTTTCTCGGACACACGACGGTCGATCTTCCTATGTAGTTACGTATGCTTACCACAACCATATCGTATCCCCTCATCATCCTTGCATACCTCCCGACCCATCTCTTGCATGCACGTGCATAGACAGACAAACAGACATCCCCCGCCATCTCTTATTGATATTGCACTCATACCCTCGGTTTGTCTAGCAGGCCTCTCCCACCATTTGTGAGACGCCACTCCACCACCAACCCTCTGACACTCTACCTTTGTCTTTCTCCCAACCTTATTCCTCTGCTACACATATCCATGGATGCCGATCGATCTCCCTCAATACATAGCTAGGTCTCTCTCATTCCCCACACATATACTAGTCGATCGGTCTCTGCCCCCTCCCCCCACGCACCGATAGTCGAACGTTGTAGGTAGGTATCCATGCCTTGGAGAAAAACTGCACCTCTGCCCTCTCAAATTCCAGTAGGCCAGCCACCCTGTATCTCTGACGTGGGCAAACACAAATTCGATGGCACTCTTTATAGATCACGCAGCCACACACTTCATCCCTGTTTTCAATTCTATCGATATCTCACATCCATGACTCCGTTTCACACATATTGCATATGTTACGTTTTTCTGTTTGAGATATCATCAACACATTGCCTCTATTTTGCACAAACCATCTCTCTCACACCCACCCACGTAGGTACCTGCACCTAAAGAAGAGGTGCACGCAGGATGCATGTACTCACGTCTCGTTCCCGGCCACACCCGCGTGGGTACACGGTGGAGTTCGTTTCTGTATGAAATGCCCGCCCACGTGATAATTTGACGCATGTAGCAGTTGTTTACTCGAAGGAGGGTCAGGTACCATGCCTAGACGGAACAAAGTTCGACTTGACACGTTAGTATCAAATAAAGTTATATATTCCTCAGTGGCACATACAAAATATAAAACGATTGCCGTGGGGAAAATGGAAAAATGGGTTTGTCTCTCGTCACACCATCTCACACAAGGCGGCGGTGGCCTGTCTCTCTTAGCGTTGGTCAGTGATCCGGCCGCATCCCGTCCGTCGGTGGAAAGGGAGGATGTGCATCGTCTCTCCGTTAGACGGCGTTGAGGCAGCACGTCCTGATCTCTGGTACCCGTCGTTCTCTCTGACCAAGCTCCGGCGCGGTAGCGCGTTTGCCACTTGCTCGCTGCTGCAGTATGGGCAGATCCCATCCGCTGGTGCCCTCCTAGTAACATCCCGACGATCCTCAGGTACAGCTTCCTCCGGCCTTGCTCCACTACCCATCTTCCCACGTTGCTGCATGTGGATCTTCTTTAGTTGTTTGCTTAAATCATATCTCGGCCGGCGTACTTTCCATCTTGCAATCTCGTCCTCAAACCATTTTTGATAAACCACCATATGCTATCTTTCCCTTATTACATGGAATATGCTTCTTTTTTGTCGGCATATGTGTCTTCAACTCGTGTTATTGGGCAGTAATTGTTTCCTTACTACCTCCTTTTGCAAATAGGGCTATCCATTTTCACCTCATTGCTATTGCGACCTTTTGGTGAACTGCACAAATCACTTTTTTCTTAAGAGTGTTTTGTGCAGTTCCGCCAAAATGTCACACGGGCAACATTTTTACATTTCTGTGGGACTGCATAAAGGGAGATTGGTTTTTCTATCCTCCTCATCCAACTCCGTGCCTAATCTCCTCCACCAAGTAGTTAGTCCTAAAGAGAGATCGTAGAGGTGACCGGCTTCTATTTGTGTGTGTTATGTTTCATCATGTAGTTCCACTATTATTGTAATCACATTGATTGGATATCTTTGCAAACAGGGATGGTCCGCTCGGTTTTAGTGGAGCTGCACAAATTGATCGGATTGTGGTGTCCTCCATACACCTCTTTTTTGGCCACAGAGCTGGGTGAAACTAGCTGCCAAGCAATGAACACTGTGCCAAGGAAAATGATCCATGCCTATGAACAACATCGATCAATTATATATTTTTATTTATTTGTACACCTTCTCACAACTTTGTCTTCAATTGTGATGTGAATATTGGCGCTGATCTGCGAACCATTGAGATGCATTAGCAGCCATGGTAGTTTCATTTGTATTTGATGGAATGTTGTAACGAGATAATCTTGAGGCAAGACACATGAATCCTAAGTTGAAACCTTTTTTTCCTGCGGGAACCAAAGTTGAAACCTTCATAACATCACAATACAATTTCATTAAAATTATGCGTACATATAAACAAATCCTGAAGGATTGATAGCAATGCCAGAAACAATTCAACTTCGTTTCACCGACATGTTGGACATCCTTCATCCGGCTCCACCTGCCATGCAGCAATATCGAGTGCACAACACAACTGCAGGGAAAGATTCACCCTGGTCGTTGCGCCGTAGTAGTAATGACTAGTGAGCAGTCAAATTACAGAGCCCCACCTTCGCCACAGTAAGTTGCTCGGACGAAGCAACCATCATTTCTCCGTTTCTTGAATCTCCTGGTACTCCCATATTCCCACAATAATAAGTTGCTCGGGCGAATCAACCATCACTTCACCTTTCCCACAGTAAGTACTAGTACCTCCTTTTTTTACCTAGAAACAACCACACGCGAATATTGGACAGTAGCAGCACAACAACTGAATCAAAAATTTTATAGTATGAGAATAACTTTGAACGTAAGCCATTGATTCACTCTATCCAATGGTCATAGTTGGAAAATCCAAACAAAACAAGCATTGGATCAACTCTTTTAGCACTCAGACTGTTGTCGCCTGCCCACCTATATATTCGCTCACGTGTGATGACCACGGGAGCTATCCACTCAGATTGTATGTTAAAAAAATAAAGGTCAATAACTAATGCGGCACCTCGGGCCAACGCGGCCAGATCGCATTTTGCACGAGAAATTACACACCATGTTTCATTGACATGTGGCCCCTTCCAACATGTCAGTGAGACGATGGCGAGTCCTTTTCTACTAGTATTTCCGAACGGACGTGTAGGCCGGGGCGCCTCTTCATGTACCGTGGCAAACTGACAACCGTCCATCGACTCTTCGCCTTTCCCTCTCGATTTGGAACTGCTGTTGCACGCTCTTCCTCCCTCCTTCATTTGCCTTCACCCTTCCTTCTGCCATTGTTTGATCGTCTTCTCCATGGAGGGAACAGGCCAGAAACGACCCTGTTATTCTTGCCCCGATCTGAAAGATGACGTGGTGGAGGAACTCATTGATCAGTGCGACGTCATTACCTCGGCTAGCATGGCAGGTTCGTTCAAGACCATTCTCGATTCAACTAATAACATCATTACAAGGAACCCAAGGGTCCAGGAGCGGTTTGATCTCCCGTATCTTCTTTGCCATGACCCTGCTGACTAGCGTGTGGACGACGGAGGCCTCGCCTTGTGCAAGTTGATGCCGCTTGATAATGATACGTATGATGTTAAGATGCCATCGCTTGAGGGCAAGGCTTGGGTAGACACAAATGGAGATTGGGTTGTTTATATTGGGTACAACTGCGAGTGGGAACTTGTGAATGTGTACACTCATCACCGGGTTCTACTTCAAAAAATCTCAGCAGACTGCCCAGAGATTTAAGTTTTAGTTATTATTAGGCAAATGGTAAAACCAATGTTGGGCCTTGCTGGAAGAGTTTTATTCAAAGCGAACTGTCAAGAGGGTCCCATACCCCTCACCGTGTTAGGGACGCAAAATCAAGGAACATAACACCGATATGATGGAAACTAGGGCGGCAAGAGTGGAATAAAACACTAGGCATAAGGCCGAGCCTTCCACCCTTTACCAAGTATATAGATGCATTAATTAAATAAGAGATATTGTGATATCCCAACATAGTCCTGTTCCAACATGGAGCAATCTTCAAATTCACCTGCAACTAGCAACGCTATAAGAGGGGCTGAGCAAAAACTGTATCTTAGCCAAACAATAGTTTGCTAGGAAGGTGGGTTAGAGGCTTGACATGGCAATATGGGAGGCATGGTAAACAAATGATAGGTAGCACATCATAGCGATAGAACGAAGCAAATAGCAAGCAAAGATAGAAGTGATATCAAGGGTAATGGTCATCTTGCCTGAGATCCCGCAAGTAAGAAGAACGAGTCCAAGAAGACGACAAACGGACGTAGTCGAACGAATCCTCACAACTCCGGAACAAAACCGAAGCTACCGAGAGAAGCAAATCGGAAAGAAGCAAACAACATGGTAAACCAACAAGCATAAGCATGGCATGATGCACGCAAGTACTACCTCCGTCCTGATTTATAGGCCCCCTTTGTAGTTTGTGCCAAATTTTGATTAAAGATTTATCTAATAAAATGTTAATGCATGTCAAGAAAAATTATCTCATTGGATTCGTATTTGAACATAGTTTTCAAAAAAAATAATGTTTGGTGACATACCTGAACATTTTGTTAGTTTAATCTATGGTCAAAATTTGGCACGAAATACAATGGACCAATAAACCCGGACAGAGGTAGTATGATGCATGTCTGGTGTAATAAGGCATGGCATGGCAAAGTGCAACAAACAAAACTACAAGTTAAGTGGAGTTCAATATGCAATGAGTTGCATATTGACGAAACACCACATTCGAGTTATTTAGTTCGCTCTCGTTTAGGTACACAACAATATTAAATGTTATTAAACATGGAAAGAGGTGAAGCATAATAAAACTACCTAGCTAGGCAGTTTAAATGAGGCCGAAAATAACAAACAACAATTCTGGAAAATCCCCATGTCATTTAGCAGTTTTAATGCAAACAACAATTTTAAGCATTTAAATGTTGTTATCATGATGCAGATGACATATGCAAGTTTTATGCAATTTTTATGAAAATGTTGACATAATATAAGATATGAAGTATTTGGTCACCATGGCGGAACGAAAGGGGTGCCACGGCAACAAATCTGAAAATGATGCCACGACAACATATCGGTTCCGGTAGCTCACGGAGATACCTGTGCAAAAGGAAGCGGGCGTGAGCGTGTCGTGCAAGGATGGTGGGGTGATCCCGGCAATCGGGTGTCCCACATGTTAGTGGCATGGTAAACAAGGAACATGCAATAAATCCTACACGGTGCAACATAAGGTGCATCTTATACAACACATGCATTTGTCCACGGGTCATCGTCTCGATGGTTATACCTTCGAAGCATGCATTTTCGGGGCGGAACGAGTTCGATGCGGTGTAGGGGAAGTAGACGTTCTCGGGACGGTCGTAGTGGAAGTAGTGGTACTTCATAGATGTTCGAGGTCACGGCGAGGAACTTGACGTCCACGAAGTCTTTGAGGGTCGACAGTAGTGGCACTTGAAGCATCCGAGGTCTTCGGCGGTCGCGAGTAGTGGTACTTGACGTTCTCGGGTCTTGGCGATGGTAGACGTTTGGGCGTCTATGTGGTCTTGCCGGTCTCGATCTCGGCAACGTAGTTGTACAAGAGCGTAGTTGGACTTGTTGAATCCGAAGAGTACTTGTGAGCCCACATAGTCGTACACGTTTCGTAGACGTCCGGTGCGTCCATAGATGTACTTGGCGTGTCCCTAAAATGTCTTGTGGGGGGTCATGGCGACGGCAACAAGTCTTGGCGGACCATGAGGGAGTCAACAGGTCGGTGGTGCAACGAGAAGCAGTCGAAGGTGCATGAAGGCAGCGAAGAAATGTGGTGCTCGTGGTACCGGTTATGACCCATGTGAACGAGGAAGACACGGTCAACGGGCGAAGCAGGACATGGCTCTGGTCATGGGGATGGCCGGCAGGAGGCAACCGCGGGAGGCCGAGGGCGAAGCAGCACAAGGTCCAAGGCGAGGTGGGGGAGCTCGGGGCGCGACGGAGCT
Organism: Triticum dicoccoides; assembly: GCF_002162155.2. Taxonomy (NCBI): domain Eukaryota; kingdom Viridiplantae; phylum Streptophyta; class Magnoliopsida; order Poales; family Poaceae; genus Triticum; species Triticum dicoccoides. The sequence continues at coordinate 280,789,073 of NC_041391.1, forward strand.
CCTGGTGGCCGCCGGCGTGCGACGAAGAGACGCGGGAGGCAACGGGGTCCAGCGGGTCGCTCCATTGACCGGCCCGCTGGGTCGGTCGCTGCGGCGAGCGCAGATGCTGCAGTGAGGGGCGAAGTGGCTGGCGCGGCAGGGAGCCACTCGAGGCAGAGGAAGACGATGATGCAGGGTGGTGGTGGTGGATGCGGGCCGGCTCGATCCTGCCGGATCCGACAGCTGGGGTTGGGGACAAGGCTGGAGATGCGAGGATGGGCAGGTCGGCGATGAGAGGCGAGCGACACGGGGCTCCTGCTAAGCGCAGAGGACGAGGCTGCGGGCGTAGGTGCTTGAGGAGGTCCTCTCCTCGGGCGCTCGGATGACGGGGCTTTGGCGAGGAGGCGCGCGACGAGGAAGCAGGCCATGCAGCGGGGCGACGGGGAAGGACGACGCCGGTGCAGAAGAGGAAGGAGGGCAGCGTCACTGGCAGGGGAGGCACACCATGGGATCGAGCATGGGCGCTCCTCCTGGCGCTAGCTGTGTGCGTGCGTGTGTGAGTGGTGGCGGAGGGGGAACGAGGTGAGGGATCGAGGGGAGATGAGGATCGGGCAGATGCTCGCTAGGGTTACAAAGGGTTGGGCCTCGAGGGGTATGGTGGGCCGGCCTGGCCTAGTGGCATGCGGCTGCTGGGCTCTCCTCTCTCTATCAAAATAAAATAAAAACAAAATAGAGATAAGAAATAAAATAAAGAGAGGTTAGGGGTGGAGCTTGAGCAGGAGAGTATTTTCCCCGGACTCATAAAAATGAGCTTGATCCAAGAAAAATAGAAGTGTGCATGTGTGAGAGGTTAGAATTTGAACTCATTTGAATTTAATTCAAATGGTCTTGCATAGGAAGTAGGTGCTAGGGAGGTCCAAAAATGTTGAGACTTTAGGAGGAGCCTCGATAAAAGAGATAAGAATTGATGGCAAAATATGGGGACCAAACTTGAAGTAGAATGGGCATGGGAATTTTGCAAGTGTGTTACGGATAATTCCAAGCTAATGGAATATTTTATAGTAGCTCCCTAAATATTGGGAGGATATGTTATAAAGAGAAATCACCATTTGAATTCCTTCGATTTAAATAGATCAATGATTTATGCAATTTATTTAGGTGAGGTTTAAAAAGGTGTTGCATGATGACATGATGCAATGCAAATGATGCAATGATGAAATGCAACAAACAAAATAAAACCAACGACGAAACTCGGAATCCATGGAAGGCATCTGGAGCGTTGGTTGGAGCGTCAGTCTCGGGGCGTCAGAACTCTCCCACACTAACAGAGGATCTCGACCCGAGATCCTAGGGATGGTACCGGAGAGAAGCGGAAAAGGAATAGGTAAAACGAAGTTGCTTCTTTGACAAATGAGTGAAACCAAAGAACCTTGAGAGGTTAAACAATTTCAAGGAAAGAATACACCAGAGATGAATGAAGTTGAAAACTCTGTTAGAAGAGAGGAACAAGGAACATTACGGGAACCTTGTAGGTTGAAAGACATGAAACAAGAGCTTAACGAACCGAGAACAATATGAAACTGCATCGGTATAATGAGATAACCAAGGAACAAGAATGACAAAATTTGGACAGCACTCCGGTTGAACATGGAAGAAATAGAACATGAACTTGACAATACGAGATGATACTGGACGAGAGCAACAGCACAATTCCTCCGGAAGAAATGAAAGAATGGAATGGAATGAACGGACGAAAACAAGATCTTGAAAGAGCACGCTTACAGGAAATGCTAGAATGGAGTTGTTGGATTATCAACAACGAAAGGACAAGCTTGTTGTGGGCTTATTGGAAAACGTCTCAAAATTATGAGGTGCCAACCTGCCACTCACGGGAAAAAAGATTTGTTTGCGACCAACAAAGGGATAAAACTTCTTTCGCCAAGAGGATAAAGAGAAAACTCAGATCATAGATACACACCACAAATAGCAACATTCCCAATGGAAGGCTTTAGGTGAAATATAACCCAAGATAACTACAACAAAGAAATTGTTGGGTTTAAAATATCTCATGAATGAAGAAAAAATGATGGGTTTAAATATCTCATTCCTAACAACTTGTGAATCATGAAGCATGAAAGGAAATTTTCAAGAATGATATAGCACCATCTCAAAAGATAAGGTAGGAGAATTGCACTTCGGATGCAAGATGAAGAATGCTTGAACTCCTCAAAACAAAACATGTGTTGAGCACCATGTTTACTTTAGAGTGTAGCTTGGCGGGTCATAACTTTGAGAGAAATCTTGAAGGACAATTGAAGAATGGAAGGAATCCTTGACGAACCACCATGTAGAGCCTCCATCGAGAACTCTGGTAATAAAAGGATGATAGAAAGAAAGAGAGGTTGAAAACACTAGGTGAAGCCTTGCAATGATTTAGATGGAGCTTCGCGATGACAGAACCAAGAAAACTTGGAACTCCGGAGAAGGAAAAGATGGAACACTAGAACCGAGAATTACTTCATCATGAACAATCTCCGGAAGAAAAGAATTGAATCACCTCGAGGAAATAAGAATAAAATTTATTGTATGCTTATCCTTCATCAAATTAAATTGATGACAAGCAATGGATTTGGCATACTACTTATTCCCGTAGAAATGATTAAGAGATATATAGCGCAAACTTGAGAAGGTCTTCAACAACCACCGGTAGGATTGAAACAACGAAAGACCAAATGAATTGATACGATAACGAAGGAAGAGAAATCTTGAATGAACCACCATAAGAACTGAAAATGAACGTAGCAAAGGCACAATTCATCAGGAATAATTGGAAAATGAATGAAGATACTTGAGGGTATTTAGATACATGAGAACGAAGAGATCATGAACTGATTAGAGGGTATTTGAACGATGCACCGGTCAGATTTGGAGAACGATAGCTACACGATGAGAATGAAGATTTTTGACATGATGGCCTTCAGAGGAAAGAAATGGAAACAACTAATGAAATGCTCCGGATGGGTGAAAAGAATTTTCACAATCAAAAACAGTTATGAGGATGGCATGAAGCTAGAACCATGAGTCTTCAAGAGAATGGACCAAGATTTTAGGAGAAACCTCTTCCTCGGTCTTCTATGTTGAGAATGACGATGAGAAACACCACCATGAATTGTTGAGATACTCCGGGAATGAAAAACAAAGAGGTTGAGCCAACACTGAAAAATAATTTGAAATCGATCTTGGAAAACATCTGACTGATGAGATTCATTCTTATGTCAAACTTCGAAAAGAATTTGGGAATAGCTCCGGGAAAATTAGAAGAGTCAGGTAAAATCCTGGAAAAAGACATGTGGGTTAGGGCCCACTAAAAAGATACACCGTTGAACGATTGATTGAAAGGGGGGGATTGCACCGGTTGAATAAATTGGCTTGAATGAGATAACAACCCCAAAATAACTTGAACGGATTGAGAATGGAAACACAAATCTTCCTGAGAAAATCTTAAGCACTCCGGAACAAACGAATAACAAGAAGTGAAAGATTGTGAGGTGCACCGGTATGGGAAAACATTTGAAACAAGGAAAAAGATATGATGAACAAAGCTTGAATTGAATCCACCAGAGAAGAAAAGGGAATGAAAAGTGATAGACTTGAAGCTCCTGAGCATCTTCGTGAGAATCACCAGATAAGAACATTGATGGAAAAGAATGGAGAGACTTCCCATTCATAAGATGGATACTTGATTTAGAAATCCGAGTCGTTGAAGAAAAAGGGTGGGAGGGCGGGAAAACAAAGACAACTTGGGACGGATGAAACAAACACCATTGAGGAAACTTAGATTGATCTCACAAATGTTGAAATGATTAGATCCACTTGAAGAGAAGCACGCCAGTTGGAAAAGAATTAACATGATGACCTCAATGATCAAGAAGGATTAGTATTAACATAACAATATGAGAACACCATTTAGGAAAGGTATGGATTCAACATTTGACTTCGAAGCAACTCAAATACCACAAATAAAATAAAACAACGGATTTGGCTTGCAGAATAAGTTGGAAACAAACATATGATAGATAATTCGTCCGAAGTTTTTGTGGTGGGGCCCACACGGGCTCGATCGTATAACACCATCATGTACAAGGCAATGCACATGACATACGAAGCGTCCCTGAGTCAGCATAGCCAAGGACTCTTTAAGACACAACGAGACCACTGTAAAAACGACCGTGGATAGGCGGACCACTAGACGTCGAACCCCAATCTCATATCATGCATCTGTCGGAAAGAAAAAACTAGAGCTACTTGAATTCCCATCTATAAACTCCCGAAACTTTTTGGTTATGCAATCTGGTGTTGGGGATACAGGGGAGGCAATAAATATATCACCCAAACTAACAATACCTACATCCAACCTGTATCCATCCGTCAACACATAACCAAGAAACCTTTGGAAATCGTGTACCTCAACCTTTGAAAAGCATACGTTATATGAGCTATGGCAATACTCCTGAACTCTCGCCCCAGTACTGGGTGGCGTCGAGGTTATCTCACCAACAACTGCATAAAAGAGATTTTCAAAGTCAGCGAAAACTCAGGTATTCCAGAACTGCAATGATAAAATTGTGACGACAACACCTTGGAGCTCAACTCCCCGGGACACTGCCACAATCCCTAAATGTCAGGAGGCACGAAGAACAATGTTCTTGTCACAAGAATATCGGAACGATCCCAAGATACCTGCGTGATCCTAAATTTTTTTTAGTGAAATTTGAGGAGAGGAAAGTCAAAACATCTACATTAGGAGGCCTCACCAGAGCGACAAAGGGACTGAGGAGTAAAAATAATCCTACTCTCTGATATATATAATCCTGAGACTCAAAACATTTTTGTTCTAGACTCAACAACGTCAGCGATTCGATCAAGCAGGGGGCTCCTAAGTCGGGGATGGCTCTGATACCAACTTGTAACACCCACGATGCGGCTATATCTCCCACGTGTCGAGGCATACTCGCAATAAGGGTCATCTTCACACAATCCCATGTAATGAACAAGAAAGGAGTAAATAGAGTTGGCTTACAATCGCCACTTCACACAAAGATCATATAATTCATACATCATTTAGAGTACACACATAGTCCGACTATGGACAAATCCAAATGAAAAGAAGATAACCCCAAATGCTAGATCCCCGATCGTCCCAACTGGGCTCCACTATTGATCATCATCAGGAAACTAAACATAGTAACGACCAAGATCCTCGTCGAACTCCCGCTTGAGTTCGGTAGCATCGCCTGCACTGGTATCATCGGCACCTGCAACTATTTTGGTAGTAATCCGTGAGCCACGAGGACTCAGCAATCCCATTACCATGGGTATCAAGACTAGCAAAGCTTAACGGGTATGGAATGGATAAGTGGTGAGGTTGCAGCAGCGACTAAGCATGATATGGTGGCTAACTTACGAGTAAAAGAATAAGATGAGAAGCTACGCAAACGGTCGCAAACTAGTAATGATCAAGAAGTGATCCTGAACTACTTATGTTCAAACATAACACCACCACGTTCTCTTCTCGACCCACTCGAAAAGAGACCATCACGGTTACACACGCAGTTGGGTGTTTTAATTCGAATCTGGTGTCAAGTTCTTTAAAACCGGACATTAACAAATTCCCACCTGCCACATAACCGTGGGCACGGCTCCCGAAAGTTTAAACCCTGCAGGGGTGTCCCAACTTAGCCCATTATAATCTCATGATCCGTGGAGACAATCCTCCATCACGGGATATCCGATCAGACTCGGGATCCCGATGCACAAGACATTTCGACAATGGTAAAACAAAACCAGCAAGACCTCCCCATGTGCCGACAAATCCCGCTAGGAGCCGCACGTATCTTGTTCTCAGGGCACCACGGATGAGCGACGCGTACAGGTGCCAAAATAACCCAGGTTGCCCCGGGGCGGCCCCACACAATGCTCTAGTTCGGATCAACACTCAGAGGAGCACTGGCCCGGGGGGTTGATTAAAAATACTAGGGGACCGGTGAAAATCCCCTATTTAAGTCTTAGTTGTTATTAGGAAAATGGTAAAACCAATGTTGGGCCTTGCTGGAAGAGCTTTATTCAAAGCAAACTGTCAAGAGGGTCCCATACGTCTCACCGTGTTAGGGACGCAAAATCAAGGAACATAACACCGGTATGACGGAAACTAGGGCATCAAGAGTGGAGAAAAACACCAGACATAAGGCCGAGCTTCCACCCTTTACCAAGTATATAGATGCATTAATTAAATAAGAGATATTGTGATATCCGAACATAGTCCTGTTCCAACATGGAGCAATCTTCAACTTCACCTACAACTAGCAACGCTATAAGAGGGGCTGAGCAAAAGCGGTATCTTAGCCAAACAACAGTTTGCTAGGAAGGTGGGCTAGAGGCTTGACATGGCAATATGGGAGGCATGGTAAACAAGTGATAGGTAGCGCAACATAGTGATAGAACAAAGCAACTAGCAAGCAAAGATAGAAGTGATATCGAGGGTAATGGTCATCATGCCTGAGATCCTGCAAGGAAGAAGAACGAGTCCAAGAAGAAGACAAACGGACGTAGTCGAACAAATCCTCACAACTCCGGAATGAAACCGAAGCTACCGAGAGAAGCAACCCGGAAAGAAGCAAACAACATGGTAAACCAACAAGCATAAGCATGGCATGATGCACAAACAAGTATGATGCATGTCCGGTGTAGTAAGGCATGGCATGGCAAAGTGAACAAACAAAACTACAAGTTAAGTGGAGTTCAATATGCAATGAGTTGCATATTGATGAAACACCACATTCAAGTTATTTAGTTCGCTCTCGTTTAGGTACACAACAATACTAAATGTTATTAAACATGGCAAGAGGTGAAGCATAATAAAACTACCTAGCTAGACAATTTAAATGAGGCCGGAAATAACAAACAACAATTCCGGAAAATCCCCATGTCATTTAGCAGTTTTAATGCAAACAATAATTTTAAGCATTTAAATGTTGTTATCATGATGCGGATGACATATGCAAGTTTTATGCAATTTTTATGAAAATGTTGACATAATATAAGATATGAAGTATTTGGTCACCATGGGGAACGAAAGGGGTGTAACGGCAACAAATCCGAAAATGATGCCACGGCAACATATCGATTTCGGTAGCTCACGGAGATACCGGTGCAAAAGGAAGTGGGCGTAAGCGTGTCATGCAAGGATGGTGGGGTGATCCCGGCAACCGGGTGTCCCACATGTCAGTGGCATGGAAAACAAGGAGAATGCAACAAATCCTACACGATGCAATGCTATGTCTCGAGCTTGCGTTGGTTTTCCCCGAAGAGGAGAGGATGATGCAGCACAGTAGCGTAAGTATTTCCCTTAGTTTTTGAGAACCAAGGTATCAATCCAGTAGGAGGTCACGCGCAAGTCCCTCGTACCTGCACAAAACGATAGCTACTCGCAACCAACGCGATTAGGGGTTGTCAATCCCTTCACGGTCACTTACGAGAGTGAGATCTGATAGAGATAATATTTTTGGTATTTTTGGTATAAAGATGCAAAGTAAAAAGTAAAATCAAAGCAAGTAAATAAAGTGATGGAGATTGATATGATGAGAATAGACCCGGGGGCCATAGGTTTCACTAGTGGCTTCTCTCAAGAGCATAAGTATTCTACGGTGGGTGAACAAATTACTATTGATCAATTGATAGAATTGAGCATAGTTATGAGGTTATCTAGGTATGATCATGTACATAGGCATCACGTCCGAGACAAGTAGATCGAAATGATTCTGCATCTACTACTATTACTCCACTCATCGACCGCTATCCAGCATGCATCTAGAGTATTAAGTTAAAAACAGAGTAACGCCTTAAGCAAGATGACATGATGTAGAGGGATAAATTCATGCAATATGATAAAAAAACCATCTTGTTATCCTCGATGGCAACAATACAATACGTGCCTTGCAACTCTTTCTGTCACTGACTAAGGACACCGCAAGATTGAACCCAAAGCCATGCACTTCTCCCATTGCAAGAACTACCAATCTAGTTGGCCAAACCAAAAAGGATAATTCGAAGAGACTTGCAAAGATAACTCAATCATACATAAAAGAATTCAGAGAAGATTCAAATATTATTCATAGATAAGCTGGATCATAAACCCACAATTCATCGGTCTCAACAAACACACCACAAAAAGAAGATTACACCGAATAGATCTCCATGAGAGAGGGGGAGAACATTGTATTGAGATCCAAAAAGAGAGAAGAAGCCATCTAGCTACTAGCTATGGACCCGAAGGTCTGAAGTAAACTACTCACACTTCATCGGAGGGGCTATGGTGTTGATGTAGAAGCCCTCCATGGTGGATGCCCCCTCCGGCGGAGCTCCGGAACAGGCCCCAAGATGGGATCTCGTGGATACAGAAGGTTGTGGCGGTGGAATTAGGTTTTTGGCTCCTGTTCTAATCGTTTGGGGATACATAGGTATATATAGGAGGAAGGAGTACGTCGGTGGAGCGTCAGGGGGCCCACGAGGTAGGGGGGCACGCCCGGGGGGGGGCACCCTCCACCCTCGTGACCGCCTCTGGCGCTTCTTGGAGTAGGGTCCAAGTCTCCTAGGTCACGTTCGGTTGGAAAATCACGATCCCGAAGGTTTCATTCCATTTGGACTCCGTTTGATATTCTGTTTCTTCGAAATACTAAAAAAAGGCAAAAAACAGCAATTCTTGGCTGGGCCTCCGGTTAATAGGTTAGTCCCAAAAGTAATATAAAAGTGAAAAATAAAGCCCAATATAGTCCAAAACAATAGATAAAGTAGCATGGAGCAATCAAAAATTATAGATACGTTGGAGACATATCAGGCATCCCCAAGCTTAATTCCTACTCATCCTCGAGTAGGTAAATGATAAAAAAGAGAATTTTTGATGCGGAGTGATACTTTGGCATAATTTCAATGTTAATCTTCTTAATCATGGTATGAATATTCAGATCTGAAAGATTCAAGACAAAAGTTCATATTGACATAAAAATAATAATACTTCAAGCATACTAACAAAGCAATTATGTCTTCTCAAAATAACATGGCCAAAGAAAGTTATCCCTACAAAATCATATAGTCTGGCTATGCTCCGTCTTCCCCACACAAAGTATTTAAATCATGCAGAACCCCGATGACAAGCCAAGCAATTGTTTCATACTTTAACATTTTCAAAACTTTTTGAATCTTCACGCCATACATGAGCGTGAGCCATGGATATAGCACTATATGTGGAATAGAACGGTGGTTGTGGAGAAGACAAAAAGAGGGAAGATAGTCTCACATCAACTAGGCATATCAACGGGCTATGGATATGCCCATCAATAGATATCAATGTGAGTGTGTAGGGATTGCCATGCAGCGGATGCACTAGAGCTATAAGTATATGAAAGCTCAACAAAAGAACTAAGTGGGTGTGCATCCAACTCGCTTGCTCACGAAGACCTAGGGCATTTTGAGGAAGCCCATCATTGGAATATACAAGCCAAGTTCTATAATGAAAAATTCCCACTAGTATATGAAAGTGACGAAATGAGAGACTCTCTATCATGAAGATCATGGTGCTACTTTGAAGCACAAGTGTGGTAAAAGGATAGTAGCATTGTCCCTTCTCTCATTTTTTAATTTATTTGGGCCTTTTCTCCTCTTTTTTATGGCCTCTTTTTTTTCGTCCGGAGTCTCATCCTGACTTGTGGGGGAATCACAGACTCCATCATCCTTTCCTCACTTGGGACAATGCTCTAATAATGATGATCATCACACTTTTATTTTTCTTACAACTCAACAATTACAACTCGATACTTAGAACAAAAATATGACTCTATATGAATGCCTCCGGCGGTGTACCGGGATACGCAATGAAACATGAGTGACATGTATGGAAGAATTATGAAAGGTGGCTTTTGCCACAAATACGATGTCAACTACATGATCATGCTAGCAATATGACAATGATGGAGCGTGTCATAATAAACGGAACGGTGGAAAGTTGCATGGCAATATATCTCGGAATGGCTATGAAAATGCCATGATAGGTAGGTATGGTGGCTGTTTTGAGGAAGGTTTATGGTGGGTGTATGATACCGGCGAAAGGTGCGCGGTATTAGAGAGGCTAGCAATGGTGGAAGGATGGGAAAAAGTGCGTATAATCCATGGACTCAACATTAGTCATAAAGAACTCATATACTTGTTGCAAAAATCTAGAAGTTATCAAAGCAAAGTATTACACGCATGCTCCTAGGGGGATAGATTGGTAGGAAAAGACCATCGCTCGTCCCCGACCGCCACTCATAAGGAAGACAATCAATAAATAAATCATGCTCCGAGTTCATCACATAACGGTTCACCATACGTGCATGCTACGAGAATCACAAACTTCAACACAAGTATTCTTTAAATTCACAACTACTCAACTAGCATGACTCTAATATTATCACCTTCATATCTCAAAACAATTATCAAGCATCAAACTTATCTTAGTATTCAACGCACTCAAAAGGAAGTTTCACATATCTTGAATACCAAGTATATTAACATTAAGCAAATTACCATGCTATTAACAACTCTCAAAATAATCTAAGTGAAGCATGAGAGATCAAGTTTCTTTAAAACAAATCCACCACCGTGCTCTAAAAGATCTAAGTGAAGCACTAGAGCAAAAATTATCACGCTCAAAAGATATAAGTGAAGCACTATGAGCGAACTATCAAGCTCAAAAGATATAAGTGAAGCACATAGAGTATTCTAACAAATTTCAATTCATGTATGGCTCTCTCAAAAGATGTGTACAGCAAGGATGATTGTGGTAAACTAACAAGCAAAGACGCAAATAATACAAGACGCTCCAAGCAAAACACATATCATGTTGGTGAATACAAATATAGCTCCAAGTAAATTACCGATGGAAGTGGACGAAAGAGGGGATGCCTTCCGGGGCATCCCCAAGCTTTGACTTTTTGGTGTCCTTGGATTATCTTGGGGGTTACGTGGGCATCCCCAAGCTTAGGCCCTTTCCACTCCTTGTTCCATAATCCATCAAAAGAATTCACTCAAAACTTGAAAACTTCACAACACAAAACTCAACAGAAATCTCGTGAGCTCCATTAGAGAAAGAAAAAAAAAGACTACTTCAAGGTACTGTAATGAACTCATTCTTTATTTATATTGGTGTTAAACCTACTGTATTCCAACTTCTCTATGGTTTATAAACTATATTACTAGCCATAGATTCATCAAAATAAGCAAACAACACACGCAAAACAGAATCTGTCAAAAACAGAACAGTCTGTAGCAATCTGTAACTAACGCAAACTTATGGAACTCTAAAAATTCTACCAAAATAGGAAGTCCTGGAAAATTTGTTTATTGATCAGCAACAAAACGAATAAACGCAAAATCACGTTCCTGTGATTTATCATAACTAAATTCATGCGCGCAAAGTTTCTGTTTTTCAGCAGAATCAAATCAACTATCATCGTATGTTATCCTATAGGTCCTACTTGGCACAAACACTAATTAAAACATAAAACCACATCCGAACAGAAGGTAGATGGATTATTTATTCCTAAACAGAAGCAAAAACAAAAAACACAAAATAAAATTGGGTTGCCTCCCAACAAGCGCTATCGTTTAACGCCCCTAGCTAGGCATAAAAGCAAGGATAGATCTAGGTATTGCCATCTTTGGTAGGCAATCCATGAGTGGCTCTCATGATAGATTCATATGGTAATTTTATTTTCTTTCTAGGGAAGTGTTCCATACCCTTCTTTAAGGGAAATTTGAATTTAATATTCCCTTCCTTCATATCAATAATTGCACCAATAGTTCTAAGGAAAGGTCTACCGAGAATAATAGGACATGAAGGATTGCAATCTATATCAAGAACGATAACATCTACGGGCACATAATTCCTATTTGCAACAATAAGAACGTCATTAATTCTTCCCATAGGCTTTTTAATAGTGGAATCCGCAAGATGCAAGTTTAGAGAGAAATCATCAAAATCACAGAAATCTAGCAAATCACATAAAGTTTTGGGAATAGTAGAGACACTAGCACCCAAATCACATAAAGCATGAAACTCAAAGTCTTTAATTTTAATTTTAATAGTAGGTTCCCACTCATCATAGAGTTTTCTAGGGATAGAAACTTTCATCTCAAGTTTTTCTTCATAAGATTGCATCAAGGCATCAACAATGTGTTCGGTAAAGGCCTTATTTTGACTATAAGCATGAGGAGATTCTAGCACGGATTGCAATAAGGAAATACAACCAATCAAAGAGCAATTTTCATAATTAAATTCCTTGAGATCCAAAATAGTGGGTTTAGCAACATCACAGTTTTTATTTATTTCAATCCCACTTTCATCAATTTCATCATCAAGATCTAGAAACTCCGAATTCTTAGAACGCCTTCTAGGTAAAGGAAGATAATATTCAGATTCATCAAGATTCATATTGCAAAACAAAGATTTAATGGGGGACACATCAATAACTTTTAGATCTTCATCTTGATTTTCATAGGGATTAGAAGAACACGCTTTAATAAAGGCATCTTTGGAAGCACGCATCCTAGCGGTTCTTTCTTTGCACTCATCAATGGAAATTACCATGGCTTTGAGAGACTCATTGATATCATGCTTAGGAGGAATAGATCTAAGCTTTAAAGAATCAATCTCGAGAGAAATTCTATCAACGTTCCTAGCCAAATCATCAACTTTAAGCAATTTCTCTTCAAGCAAAGCATTAAAATTCTTTTGTGAATTCATAAACTCTTTAACACTACTCTCAAATTCAGAGGGCATCTTATTAAAATTTCCATAAGAGTTGTTGTAGGAATTTCCATAATTATTAGAAGGATTACTAGGATAAGGCCTAGGATTAAAATTCCCTCTATACACGTTGTTACCAAAACTATTCCTACCAATAAAATTCACATCCATAGATTCATTATAATTCTCAAGCAAAGTAGATAAAGGCATATTATTGGGATCAGAAGAAACACTCTTAGCAAATAAATTCTTAAGTTCATCCATCTTTTCACTCAAAACATTGATTTCCTCTATAGCATGCACCTTTTTATTAGTAGATCTTTCAGTATGCCATTGAGAATAATTAGCCATAATATTATCTAGGAGTTTAGTAGCATCTCCTAAAGTGATTTCCATAAAAGTGCCTCCCGCGGCCGAATCTAAAAGATTTCTAGAAGCAAAATTCAATCCAGCATAATTTTTTTGTATAATCATCCACAAGTTCAAACCAAGAGTAGAACAATTACGTAGCATTAATTTCATTCTCTCCCAAGCTTTTGCAACATGTTCATGATCAAGTTGCTTGAAATTCATAATATCGTTCCTAAGAGAGATAATCTTAGCGGGAGGAAAATACTTAGAGATAAAAGCATCTTTGCACTTGTTCCAAGAATCAATACTATTTTTAGGCAAAGATGAAAACCACGCTTTAGCACGATCTCTAAGCGAAAAAGTAAATGGCTTCAATTTAACGACATCATTATCGACATCTTTTTTCTTTTGCATATGACATAAAGCAACGAAGCTATTCAGATGAGTAGCGGCATCTTCACTAGGAAGGCCGGCGAATTGATCTTTCATAACAAGATTCAACAAAGCAGTATTGATTTCACAAGATTCGGTATTGGCAAGAGGAGCAATCGGAGTGCTAAGGAAATCATTATTATTGGTATTGGTGAAATCACACAATTTGGTAGCATCTTGAGCCATCGCGACAAACAAGCAAACTAACACATGAGCAAACAAACGGACGAGGAAAAAGGCAACGAAAAGAGAGGAGGAGATTGGGAAAGAGAGGGCAAATAAAACGGCAAGGGCGAAGTGGGGGAGAGGAAAACGAGAGGCAAATGGCAAATAATGTAATGCGAGAGATAGGGATTGCGATGGGTACTTGGTATGTTGACTTTTGCATAAGCCTCCCCGGCAACGGCGCTAGAAATCCTTCTTGCTACATCTCGAGCTTGTGTTGGTTTTCCCCGAAGAGGAGAGGATGATGCAGCACAGTAGCGTAAGTATTTCCCTCAGTTTTTGAGAACCAAGGTATCAATCCAGTAGGAGGTCACGCGCAAGTCCCTCGTACCTGCACAAAACGATAGCTACTCGCAACCAACGCGATTAGGGGTTGTCAATCCCTTCACGGTCACTTACGAGAGTGAGATCTGATAAAGATAATATTTTTGGTATTTTTGGTATAAAGATGCAAAGTAAAAAGTAAAAGCAAAGCAAGTAAATAAAGTGATGGAGATTGTTATGATGAGAATAGACCCGAGGGCCATAGGTTTCACTAGTGGCTTCTCTCAAGAGCATAAGTATTCTACGGTGGGTGAACAAATTACTGTTGAGCAATTGATAGAATTGAGCATAGTTATGAGGTTATCTAGGTATGATCATGTATATAGGCATCATGTCCGAGACAAGTAGATCGAAACGATTCTGCATCTACTACTATTACTCCACTCATCGACCGCTATCCAGCATGCATCTAGAGTATTAAGTTAAAAACAGAGTAACGCCTTAAGCAAGATGACATGATGTAGAGGGATAAATTCATGCAATATGATAAAAACCCCATCTTGTTATCCTCGATGGCAACAATACAATACGTGCCTTGCAACTCTTTCTGTCACTGAGTAAGGACACCACAAGATTGAACCCAAAGCCATGCACTTCTCCCATTGCAAGAACTACCAATCTAGTTGGCCAAACCAAAAAGGATAATTCGAAGAGACTTGCAAAGATAACTCAATCATACATAAAAGAATTCAGAGAAGATTCAAATATTATTCATAGATAAGCTGGATCATAAACCCACAATTCATCGGTCTCAACAAACACACCGCAAAAAGAAGATTACATCGAATAGATCTCCATGAGAGAGGGGGAGAACATTGTATTGAGATCCAAAAAGAGAGAAGAAGCCATCTAGCTACTAGCTATGGACCCGAAGGTCTAAAGTAAACTACTCACACTTCATCAGAGGGGCTATGGTGTTGATGTAGAAGCCCTCCGTGGTGGATGCCCCCTCCGGCGGAGCTCCAGAACAGGCCCCAAGATGGGATCTCGTGGATACAGAAGGTTGCGGCGGTGGAATTAGGTTTTTGGCTCCTGTTCTGATCGTTCGGGGATACGTAGGTATATATAGGAGGAAGGAGTACATCGGTGGAGCGTTAGGGGGCCCACGAGGTAGGGGGGCGCGCCCAGGGGGGCGCCCCCACCCTTGTGACCGCCTCTGGCGCTTCTTGGAGTAGGGTCCAAGTCTCCTGGGTCACGTTCGGTTGGAAAATCACGATCCCAAAGGTTTCATTCTATTTGGACTCCGTTTGATATTCTGTTTCTTCAAAATACTCAAAAAGGCAAAAAACAGCAATTCTGGGCTGGGCCTCCGGTTAATAGGTTAGTCCCAAAAGTAATATAAAAGTGAAAAATAAAGCCCAATATAGTCCAAAACAGTAGATAAAGTAGCATGGAGCAATCAAAAATTATAGATACGTTGGTGACGTATCATGCAACATAAGGTGCATCTCGTATAACACATGCATTTGTCCACCGGTCATCGTCTTGATGGTTATACCTTCGAAGCATGCATTTTCGGGGCATAATGAGTTCGATGCAGTGTAGGGGAAGTAGACGTTCTCGGGACGGTCGTAGTGGAAGTATTGGTACTTCGCAGATGTTCGGGGTCACGACGAGGAACTTGACGTCCACGAAGTCTTCGGGGGTCGACGGTAGTGGCACTTGAAGCATCCGAGGTCTTCGGTGGTTGCCGGTAGTGGTACTTGACGTTCTCGGGTCTTGGCTATGGTAGACGTTCGGGCGTCTATGTGGTCTTGTCGGTCTCGATCTCGGCAACGTAGTTGTACAAGAGTGTAGTTGGACTTGTTGAATCCGAAGGGTACTTGTGAGCCCACGTAGTCGTACACATTTCATAGACGTCCGGTGCATCTGTAGATGTACTTGGCGTGTCCCTGAAACGTCTTGTGGGGGGTCATGGCGACGATAACAAGTCTTGGCGGACCGTGAGGGAGTCAATAGGTCGGTGGTGCAATGGGAAGCAGCCGGAGGTGCACGAAGGCAGCGAAGAAATGTGGTGCTCGTGGTACTGGTTGTGACCCATGTGGACGAGGAAGACGCGGTCAACGGGTGAAGCGGGACATGGCTCTGGTCATGGGGATGGCAGTCAGCAGGCAACCACGGGAGGCCGAGGGCGGAGCAGCACAAGGTCCGATGCGAGGCGGGGGAGCTCGTGGCGGCGGAGCTCGTGGTGGTCGCCGGCGTTCGACGAGGAGACGCGGGAGGCAATGGGGTCCAGCGGGTCGCTCAAGCGACCGGCCCGCTGGGTTGGGTCGCAGCGGCAAACGCATATGCTGCAGCGAGGGGTGAAGTGGCCGGCGCGGCAGGGAGCTACTCGAGGCGGAGGAAGGCGATGATGCAGGGTGGTGGTGGTGGTGGATGCGGGCCGGCTCGATCCGGCCGGATCCGACAGCTGGGGTCGGGGACGAGGCCGGAGATGCGAGGACGGGCAGGTCTGTGATGAGAGGCGAGCGAAGCGGGGCTCCTACTGAGCACGGAGGACGAGGATGCGGGCGCAGGTGCTCGAGGAGCTCCTCTCCTCGGACGCTCGGAAGACGGTGATTTGGCGAGGAGGCGCATGACGAGGAAGCAGGCGATGCAGCGGGGCGACGGTGAAGGAGGGTGCCGGTGCAGAAGAGGAAGGAGAGCGGCGTCACTGGCAGGGGAGGTGGACCATGGGGATCGAGAGCGGGCGCTCCTCCTGGCGCTAGCTGTGTGCGTGCGTGTGTGAGTGGCGGCGGAGGGGGAACAAGGCGAGGGATCAAGGGGAGATTAGGATCGGGTAGATGCTCGCTAGGGTTAGAAAGGGTTGGACCTTAAGGGGTATGGTGGGCCGGCCTGGCCTAGTGGCATGCGGCTGCTGGGCTCTCCTCTCTCTCTCTCTCGAAAGAAAATAAAAACAAAACAGAGATAAGAAATAAAAGAAAGAGAGGTTAGGGGTGGAGCTTGAGCAAGAGAGTGTTTTCCCCGGACTCATAAAAATGAGCTTGATCCAAGAAAAATAGAAGTGTGCATGTGTGAGAGGTTAGCATTCAAACTCATTTGAGTTTAATTCAAATGGTCTTGCATAGAAAGTAGGTGCTAGGGAGGTCCAAAAATGTTGAGACTTTAGGAGGAGCCTCGATAAAAGAGATAAGAATTTATGGCAAAATATGGGGACCAAACTTGAAGTAGAATGGGCATGGGAATTTTGCAAGTGTGTTACAGATAATTCCAAGCTAATGAAATATTTTATAGTAGCTCCCTAAATATTGGGAGGATATGTTATAAAGAGAAATCACCATTTGAATTCCCTCAATTTAAATAGATCAATGATCTATGCAATTTATTTAGGTGAGTTTTAAAAAGGTGTTGCATGATGACATGATGTAATGTAAATGATGCAATGATGAAATGCAACAAACAAAATAAAACCCATGACGAAACTCGGAATCCATGGAAGGCATCTGGAGCGTCGGTTGGAGCGTCGGTCTCGGGGCGTCACACCGTCTTGGTGCTCTCGGCGCGGCATGGTCAACGTGGTCAAGGAACACCTTCCATCGGAAGAGAACTGTATGTGGAGAGGTTGATAGCTGGGTCCACGACCGCAGCAAGGAAGTGCCTCCTTATTATGCGCAAAATAATGATTCGTCCACCTGACAGCGGGACCTACCAGAAGGGCCTCGAAAAAAATGTTTCCCCCCTGACAGCTGGGACCCACTAGCTACATCTTCGTACGCAATGCCTCTGTATTACAGGAAAAAAAATGATTCTTC
This sequence comes from Triticum dicoccoides, assembly GCF_002162155.2. Classification (NCBI taxonomy): domain Eukaryota; kingdom Viridiplantae; phylum Streptophyta; class Magnoliopsida; order Poales; family Poaceae; genus Triticum; species Triticum dicoccoides. The sequence goes on from NC_041391.1 coordinate 280,806,974, forward strand.
CCCCTGACAGCTAGGACCCACCAGCTATATCTTCGCACGGAAGGAAGTGCCTCCTTATCCTCCCTGACAGCTAGGACCCACCGGGTCGAATCGTAATCGGGTTGTCTATCTGGTCACGATCAGGTACGTAGATACTGGTTGATCAGTCTCTATGCAGCGATAAACCGTGTCTAAGTAAGGAGATGCATGTCTCGTAGTAGAGGCGCGGACGTAGCATGTCACGCAGTCCCCTCTATATATATATCGTGTACACGTACGTACAACCACGTTGCAAGAAATTAAATATGGCTACGTATGTACATAAGTGCGGGGTCACGAACATGTACTCGCGCATATGTACGACCAGGGCTCGTGTACATGGAGAGGCAACGGACGGCAGCATCGTCGTCCTGTTCATCGGCAGCTAACCAGCTGGGTCAGAACGGAGGAAACAACCTTATCTTCACTGAGAGCCAAGTGACTAGGTTAGAATGCGTCATGTTCATCGGGAGCAAAGCCACTAGGTCGGAACGTGTCCTATTCATCGGGAGCCAACCGGCTTGGACGGGATAGCCGAAACGAGGTCTGGCATACCGCAGAATGGAGGAAACGGATGTTCTGTTCAACCGCGTATGGTCGAAACGGGGTCCTGTTCATCGGAAAGAGTCTGGCGTACCGCAAAACAGAGGAAACAGACTTGTGTTCGACCGCGTATGGTCGAAATGGGGTCCTATTGATCGGGAGGGGTGTGGTGTACTGCAAAACAGAGGAAACGGACTTGTGTTGGAGCGCCTACGGTTGAAACGGGGTCTTGTTCATCCACCGTCTACTGCCTCGCTCCTGCCTCACCTGCTACTGTTCATCCACCGTCGACTTCCTCTAGCCTCCACCAGCTACTGTTCATCCACCGTCGACTTCCTCCAGCCTCCACCAGCTATTGTTCATCCATGGGGTCCTATTCATCTAGCCTCAACTGGCTACTATTCAACCAACCATCCACGGGGTCCTGTTAATCAACCCTCCCCGGCTACTGTTCATGGAGCCTCCACGGGGTCCTGTTCATCAACCCTCCACAGGCTACTGTTCATGGAGCCTCCACGGGGTCCTGTTCATCCACCCTCCACTGGCCTCCTCGATCGGGGTCCTGTTCATCCAGCGGCAATGACCTCTACTACCACAGGATCCTGTTCATCCAATCCCCACTAGGAACTATTCATCCAACCCCCACCGAGAACTGTTCATCAAGAGGCAGCTTTGATCAGCTTCAGTTAACAGCAATAGTGAAGCAATCACTTAGGTTCAGTTAACAGCAAGCGATTGATCGGTGTTCAGTAACGTAGCTAGTGCAATCGTTCAGGTTCAGTTAGAGCCCAACGCCTCGCTCGAGTTCAGTTAGAGTGCAGTGCTTCGCACACATGAGAGAAATGCACAAATATTCGTGCATTGCTCAGCCCCGACCAGCCACCGTAACTGGGAACTCCTCAAAATTTTCCTCGCTCTTGCTTCTACCATGACTTTTTCTATCATGGACGGTCCAAAGAATGTCATGCAGGTGCGTCTCCGGCCTGCCCAGGATTAAAAGCCCATTTCCTGTCATGATTTTTTGTCATAGAAGTAGGATCCCACCACATCTATGATGATACTGGGTTTTGTCACAGTTATCGTCATAGAAGTGTCATAAGCATGACAGGAAAAAATTATTCGACCCAAAATGTCACGGATGTGTCTTTTTTTTTCTAGTGAATCACCTCCAAGAGAGAGAAGGAGTAGAGATTATCGTTATGAACGAAGACCCTCTCGTAGAAGCAAGGATTCGAAAAGGAAGGAAAAGTCATCAAAGAGCTACACAAGAGGAAGACATCAAGCTCATGTTGGTGAATGGGTATCCGGTTCCGACTCCGACAACCACTCCGAGAGAAGCTATCATCCGACTCCGAATATACTCAAGATGAAGTTGTTGCCGGTCTTTCACTAGTGTCAACAAACTCCTACGACATATTTGACTCACCAAATGAAGGAATTGGAAGATGCTTCATGGCTAAAGGCCCTAAGGTATCACACCCCGAGTATGTTGATTTCAATAGCGATGAAGATGATTTGCTAGGTGATGATGATTTATTTGTTGACAACACTAATGATGAAAACTATGATGAACTTGCTAATAAGTATGCTAATCAAGATGAAACGAATGACGATGATAAGAAGGAGATTGAGCATCTAACTAAAGAACTAAACACTGTTAAGTTAGCTCATGAAACAACTCTAGAGGATCATAGAGAGCTCCTAAGAACTCATGAGAAGCTACACTTCGAGAAGGTAAATTTAGAGCAAGAGCATGGGTTTCTAAAAGCTAGCAATGATGGTCTTCAAAAGAAGAGTTCTTCTTACATTGCCAAGCGTTTACTCTTGTCTACTTATATGCCACAAGTTAAATCTAGCAACAAGAGCAAGAAATATTCTTCCTCTAGTAGTAAAAATAATCATGTTAAATCCAATGTTGTTGCTTCTAGTAGTTCTCTTGATTCCACTAATGATTCTCTTAGCCAAGTTACACTTGAGCAAGAAAATAGCTTATTGAAGGACATTATAGAGAAAGGTGATTACAAGAGCCTTGCCGGGAGTAAGCAATTTGAGGAAATTGTACGCACGCAAGGAAGGCGCCGGAGGAATCAAGGTGTTGGTTTTGAACGAAACTTCAATGCCAATGGAGTTGAGTGGGATGAAGATCAATACCGCAAGACAAAGTATGTTCCTCAACAAGAGAAGTATGACCCCACTTCTTCCAAGGGAACACAAGCTCAAGATGATCTTCCACCACAAGACCACAAGCTAAAAGGCAAGGACAAGCTTCAAGAAGAGATTCATTTATTTGAAGAAGCTCCTAAGGCCATGCTGAAGTGGGTTCCCAAGACTATGACAAGTTATACTTCATCAAGTACGACTAAAACTCCAAGGATTCCCATCAAGTTGATGTGGATCCCAAAGAAGAAGAACTAGAGTGTTCTTGAGGGTGACTCCACCAACATACTTCACTCATATTCATTTTGGCAAGGACATGTGCAATCAACTTTCATATCTTGCACTAGTTCATGGAGTCACAAACCCTCTTATTGGAAAGAAAAGGGACAAGGTATTGAAAGTGCAACATTCCAATGGATTGCTCCAAATGATCTACATCAACATCTTCACTATCTACATGAAGTCATCATCGATAAAACCCAAGGTTAGTTCATCCCTCTTAGTGGGTATATCACATCTAGGGGGAGTTTTGCTCTAAGAATTGAGCTAAAGCAACTCTAATGGTGTGACCACATTAATGCTTTATGTAAAAGCGGTAACCCCACTTGTGCTTAAACGATGAGTATGACCTATGATTAAATGTTCTCATTTGACTCCTATGTCAATATACTCATATATAGATGACCTAGTCATCGCCAATTGCTTGATAGATGCTAGAATTGTTTGTGCATGCTTTGACACATGTTTCATTTGCTATCTTATTGTGTGAGCATGTTGGTTGCATAAATTTCTCCATTCAAGGACACCCATTTGTTGTTTTGTTTGTACTGACCAAATGGATGGACAAGAATGCCTAAGAACCTCCTCTAGCTATCTATGCTTTTTCTCTTCTCAAAATCTATTCATGCTACATCACAAAAATTGAACAAGTCTTTTTCGGACCCTCCGGGTGGGGAGCACTCGGAGCCACTGATCCATTAAGGGCTTCCTACCAAAACCTTCTTATGAATTTCGGTCAGACCAACACACTCGTACTTGGTCCCACCGAAACCACTAGATTAATCTAGGTTTTCACCTCGGTGTTATCGATTATAACGACTCGATCTCATTGAGTTGCAGTAACTGCACACAATTTTGCATCTCGGTGCCACTGAGACATACCATTTGGTGCCACTAACAGCGTCTGGGTATATATACTTTGCGCACCCGTATGGTTGAAAAATTCTTCAAACTACACGAGCCCGCGCCCTAGCACTGCCGCCCCTTGGTCTCCGGATCATCGTTGTCTCTGCCTGTGCACCATCCCGACAGGTCTCCACTGCCGTCAATGGGATTCCTCTCCACCGTTGCCACCATAGTGAATCGTCACCAACTTAGGGTATGGTTTGATTACTTTGTGCCTATTTCCCCTTCCAATTCTTTGCACAAAGTCAATGCCTGGATTCTTTCCATGAATGAGAACTTTCTATCCACAAAAAAGTTCCTTTAGACTAGATCTGATGAAAAATCTTAGGGTTAGGTTTCCGCTGAGCTCATCTCGGACCGATCAAAATGAAGTTTTTGGTCCCACCGATTGGCCCTGGCCATTGCACTAAGTACAACTCGGTCCGACCGAAGCGTACCGATCGGTGAGACCGAAAGGAAATTCTTTATGAAACCCTAGCATCTCAGAGTCATCGAACTGCAACTTGGTCTGATCGATGTTGTATGTTTAGACTCTGTAAGTGCTTTGGTGTAGGATTTTCATATCGGTAGCTCTGAAATGTTTTCTGCAGAAAGCTAAAACTAAGATTTTGACTCAATTTTTGCAAAAAAGAAGCTGCTTTTTTTGATGCTCATCCACCTCATATCCATCTATTAACAGGATGAGTTTCCAGAGATGTCTGATGCTAGTGACAGCCATAACATGTCAGAGAAAGAGGTTAATCTCAGTGAAGGCTCTAGCCCTAGTGGTAGCTTTGATGAGGGCAGCACAAGCACTCCTAGCAATCTGCCCAAGGCTGCCACAAGGACTAAGAAGAAGAAAACCTCAGACAACAAGGATGAAGACTTCGTTGCTGATGAGGCCACCTCAAGAAAGAGAGTGTTAAGAAAAGAGTATGCTCCTACTACTGCCACAAAGCCTGGTTCCCAAAAGAAAGCACCTCCAAGGAAAGTTCTACTGCCTATGGTCAGAAAGCTTACTCAAGAAACAATGCAATTCTAACAGTCAGATGATGATGAGGCAGCTAAAGGAAAGAAGAATAAGAGAGCTATAACAACAACTGCAAGAGTGCTTGGAAGACCCTCTATGAGGAGATATGATGATGAGGAGGAGGAAGTACAAGCTAAAGCACCCCCTACCAAGACACAAAAGCTTATGGAAGATGCCATTAGGACTGGTGCTGCTACCTCCAAGACCAAGTATAAGTCAAAAGCTCCACCTGCTGCACCCAACACTACAGCTCCAAAGAGATCCACCAAGAACATTCCTGCTACAGAAAAGAACAAGGCCCCAGTGCCAGAAGTTCAAGAGGATGAACATCCCCAAGTGCCCAGGAAATTGAAGCCAAAGATTCCAGATCACAATGATGAACATCCAGTTGCTGACATAAGTTGAGAAAGGATAGTGGTCTGAGAAAATGGAGAAAAATTGATCCATATGCCACAAGGAGAAGGACTACTATTGATTATCGTTTCCACACTAGAGAACAACAAAACTTCTATGAGACAGTTCTGCTTGACAAGAAGCCAACTGTGAGTGATATGAAGTGGGTTTATTGGGAGTACATAGATGGCAATGAGGACTACTGCCTCCACGTTCATGAGAGTTTAAAGGTTACTGGAGTTGATGTCTTTGTCGGACAAGAGCTCACCAAGTGGAATGATGAAATGGTGATGCAATTCTACTCCACTACACACTTCTATCCAGATGGGAAGATTGTGTGGATGACTAAGGGCACCAGGTACCAGTCATCAATCTCAAAATGGGCTGATCTCATCAATGCCCCAGAAGAAGGAGAGAATGACATAGATGTTTATGGCAAACCAAGGATGGATCATAACAGTATGGCTTATATGTACAAGCCCATTCCTGACAAAGCACTTGAGACTCATAAGTTTGGTTCTATATACTACTTGCTTGCTGGTTTGGCCACCACAAACTACATCTTGAGGCATACCTTATTTCCAAAGTCTGGAGATGAGAGAATGGTATGTGTCCATTCCATCAACATGCTGCATCTATTTGACATACCACAGAAGTTTAAGGTTATGAGTCTGATAGTTGAGACAATCAAGAGGACAACTGCTAACCAAAAGAGGTCATGTGGATATGAACCACATATTCAAATGCTAATCAATTCCAAGGTTGGAACTGGAACATATCTACTTGACAGAGAGAATTTACCTCTTAGGCCAGAATTTGAGGACAATGAAGTGGTGATGGATGCTTCACATCCAACATCTATTGAGGCCCAGGAGAAGGCTGAGAAGGCAAAGGCTGCCAAAGTAGCAAAAGTAGCAAGTGCTTCAGATGCATCAGTTACCAATCTCAAGACAAAGGAAAGATCAACTCACATATCTGCTAGAAGCAACCCTGAGGATGAGAAGAGTCTGGCCAACTTGACTAAGAATCAAGAGAGCCTAGAGTAGATTGTTGAAGAGAAGATGTATAACCTTTATGTCAAGGTCACTAAGATTCAAACCATTATTGAGAAGTTGTGAGGTGATGCTGAGGATAGAGATGATAGACCTACCACAGACAGATTTCAGATAGTGCCAAGGGCACAGAAGTCCACTACTAAGCTAGTTATAGACTTAAGGCCTGCTCACTTTGCTCCTGCCACCACTTCCACAGTGCCACCACCATTGTCAACCCCTCCTGCTCAATAGACTTCAGCTGAAGCATTTGCAGACGCAATTCTCTCAACGCCATCTACGCACACCGGAGCAACAAGCCAAAAGACCCCTTCAGGAGTTTCCGGACATCGTGCCTAAAGTGTTGTATAGCACTATACGTTTTCAAACTTTTTGGTAACTTGTTGCCAAAGGGGGAGAAAGTGTATAGATCATAGGCTTCAAGAGAGAGAGAGAGTCTTTTGATTCTTTGTTGGTTCTATTTTCCTTGCTACCTTGGTTGGTTGATTCTACTTGATGCTACATTTATGTTATGCTTGTGACATACCTTGTGTGATCATGTGTTTGATCATACTATGCTTAATGTGTGCTTACATGTCTATCTCTATGATTGTTTGTGTATGATCAATCACTTGTATATTTGGTGATGCATGCATATTATTTCATTTTTATCATTTTGTGCACTCCACCAAGATGTATGTGACATGGAAGAGTGACCCATGATCCTAACCGATTGTGCATTTGCATTCAAACACAAATTTTAAATAATGCGAAAAATTTAGGGGGAGCTCTTGCTTATCACATACTTCTCAAAGTGGCGATGTATTTCATTCTTTTATCATTTGTGGAAGCTTTGATCTATATGTTGTCATAAATTACCAAAAAGGGGGAGATTGAAAGTGCAACTAATCCCCGGATGGTTTTTGTAATTCATAACAACATATTCAAGATGAATATTTTAGGAAGTTCAATGAATGGCATGGCATGGACTGGAAATGTGGACCCCTCAAAGTGCTAAGACATGTATTGGCTAAAGCTCAAAACTCTTCATTTTTGTTTTAGTGATCCAAGATCACATTGAGTCCATAGGAAAGCCAATACTATTAAAAGGGGATGAGGTGTTGCTTAATGGCTTGCTTGCTCAAATGCTAAGTGATATTGCTCAAAAAACCCTCAACTAGTTTCGCCATCCAAATATGTCAAAACCCTAAAATCCAACTCAGCTCCACCAATTCTTCCTATCCAGCGCCACTGAATTCATATGACATAGCCACAGTAAGAAACCTAACAGTTCGGTCACACCGATACGGATCTCGGTCTCACCGAGATGGCCTTGCCAACGCTCTATGACTTTTGGCATTTATTTCTGCCTCATCGAGTTATGCAATTGGTCTCACCGAGTTGGCTTGACATTCACTCTGTTGCTTATTGCTTCACCTAGGTTTCACCGAGTTGATGCAATCTGCGCCACCGAATTGATGTTTGCCCTAAGCCCTTGCACATCGGTCTCACCTAGTAGTTCCAGTCGGTCACACCGAGATTCCTAATGTTAACATTTTGAACTAACCGGTCCCACCGAGTTTAGCTATTTGGTCTCACTGAGATGGGTAAAATGTGTGTAACGGTTGGATTTTGTGTGGAGGCTATATATACCCATCCACCCCCTTCTCCATAAGTGAGAGAGCCATCAGAACATGCCTATACTTCCACTACTCATTTTCTGAGAGAGAACCACCTACTGATGTGTTGAGATCAAGACATTCCATTCCTACCACAAGAATCTTGATTTCTAGCCTTCCTCAAGTTGCTTTCCACTCAAATCATCTTTCCACCATTGCCAAATTTGTGAGAGAGAGTTGAGTGTTGGGGTGACTATCATTTGAACACAAGAGCAAGGAGTTCATCATTAACACACCATCTATTACCTTTTGGAGAGTGGTGTCTCCTAGATTGGTTAGTTGTTGCTTGGGAGCCTCCTACATGTTGTGGAGTTGAACCAAGAAGTTTGTAAGGGCAAGGAGATCGCCCACTTCATGAAGATCTACCCGAGTGAGGCAAGTCCTTTGTGGGCGATGGCCATGGTGGGATAAACAAGGTTGCTTCTTCGTGGACCCTTCATGGGTGGAGCCCTCCGTGGACTCGCACAGCCGTTACCCTCGTGGGTTGAAGTCTCCACCAAAGTGGATGTACGATAGCACCACCTATTGGAACCACGCCAAAAATCTCCATGTCTACATTGTGTATGCCTTCTCCAAACCCTTCCCTTTACCTTCATATGCAATGTTTTACTTTCCTCTGCTATACTCTTAGAATTGGATGTGTAGGTTGATTTCTTGACTTTTGCTAGTTGCTAAAATATGCCCACAACTAAAATTGGGAAAAGTAGTATAATCATCCCCCTCTAGGCATACTTTTGATCCTATAGCAGCCATCGGCTTCTACCTCCCCGTCCATTGGCCGAGGAGTGTCCCTTAATCCCAACTAAAGTAATCGTTCTGGGTACTTCAAGGACAAGGCAATCTGACTATATGGTTCAAAAGACAAGAGTGGGTCGGAAAGTTATGTTATATTACTGCTTAGCGTAAGAAACATCTTTTGAGGAAAATAGTTCTTCCAACAGTTCCTTTCCTAGGGTAATTGCTCCAAGAACTTTTTGTCCAAAGACGGGTGAACACGAGGGTAAAGCCCCTGGTTGGGGTTTGAGAGACCCCTTCCATTCTATTCCTATGTCGTGGCCGACCAACTTGAAATCTTAAGAATGCTAGCTTTCAGCTTTGTCCGTCTGAGGTACTGCTCCGGATAACCTAGGAGTAACAATCATAGTGGTGCTCCCTTTGCCCCCTAGCCAAATAATCGGGAATTTAAGGGGCAAGCACATGAGCCAGGCAACCCAGCTTGGCCAAATCTAAGTTAAATTGATGCATGTTTTGTCTTTAGCGACAATAGGATATAAGAAATGGGATCAACGCGTTCTTTGAAAAGAACATGCTTTGTTTATTCATTGCATTCAAGAGAAGACATATAAGATATGTTCCCGAGGTGGCTGAAAACACAAAATAACGCTAAATGCAAAAATGGAAAGAAAAGGTATGTACATAGGAAGAATGTGCTCGGGGTTTAGCCGTAGAAACGTTGGAGTAGCATGGCATTCCAAGGATTGGGTTTTAGACGCCCATCCGTTAGATCTTGGATTCGATAAGCGCCTCCAATGAGAACCTAGTTGATGATAAATGTCTCATCCCACTTAGGTGAGAGCTTGTGGCTTTGCTTCTCCAGATGTAGTCGCATGACCAGGTCTCCTATGCCTAATTCCTTTGCGAGGATCTCCGTGCTATGGTAACATCTTTCTTATTGCTGATAAACTGCAGAGCGTGACCGAGCCACATTATGTTCCTCATCCAAGGTGTCCAAGCCATCTTGTCAATCTAGCTTAGCTTCCTATTCCTCGTACATACGTACCCGAGGCGCGCCATGAATTATGTCACAAGGGAGTACTGCCTCGGCATAGTATACCATGTAGTATATCCAGTTGGTCGATTTGGCGTGTTGTAGAGCCCCCATAGGATGGAATCTAGTTCCTCTACCATTTCCAGTCTGCTTCTTTAAGGCAGTGTATTACCTTGGTTTGATACCGCTAAGTATGAGCCCATTGGCACGTTCTACCTATCCATTTGACTGCGGATGATAGACGAACGTGTAGTCGAGATTTATGCCCATCTTGGCGCACCATGCTTTGACCTCCTTGGATGTGAAATTTTTCCCGTTGTCTGTTACGATACTGTGGGGGATACCATAACGATGTACTACCCCAGAGATGAACTCGATTACTAGGATTGCTCCGGCCGAAGTAACTAGTTTTGCCTCGATCCATTTAGTAAACTTGCCCACCATGACAAGTAAATATTTGTTTTTAGGTGATCCCCCTTTAAGATGGCCAACCATGTCCAGCCCCCAGACTATGAAAGGCCATGTGATCGGGATAGTGCGAGGGGTCGTGGGGGCATGTGGCTTTGTTTGGCGAATACTTGGCAGCCTAGGCAGTGTTGTACTAATGTTGTTGCATCAGCCCGTGCCGCCCGCCAGTAAAAACCAGCTCGTAAATCCTTGTTGACCAAGGTCCATGCAGCAGCGTGATGCCCGCTCATGCTGGCGTGTATTTCTTGTAGCAGCGATCTCCCTTCCTCTTCGGTATACATCACTGGAGGACCCCCATGGTACTTAGCATGTAGAGCTCACCCTCGTGCACCTTGTAGGCCTTAGACTGCCTTATGATCCGTCATGCAATGATTTGGTCTTCGGGGAGTTCCTTATGATGTAAGTATGCTCGGATTGGCTCGGTCCAAGGTGCAATTACAGCCATGACCTTGTGAGCCGAGGTCGTTTTTTGGATGGCCGATCCTCCCACTGTGTCTTCTTCACTATCGTCCTCGGGTTGGGCAAATTGCCCTACATCATTTGACTCTAATGTGTGTTTGTCCTCTTGCCAGGCTACGGACGGCTTAAAGAGCCGTTTGAGGAAGGTGTTTTCGGAGACTTTATCTCCTTTGGCACCCATTCGGGCAAGAATATCGGTGGCATGGTTACTATCTCGAGGGATATGGTGGAATTCAAGCCCCTCGAACTTGGACAAGATTTTTAAGACGACATCCCTATAAGCTGTGATCATCAGGTCCTTTGCGTTGAACTCATCGGTTACCTGGGAGATGGCGAGGTTTGAATCTCCTCGGATCTCGAGGCATTTAACGCCCATTGAGACTACTATCCAGAGTCCGTGCAAGAGGGCTTCGTATCCAGCTGTATTATTGGAGTCCGTGTACATGATTTGTAACACGTATTGAATGCTATCATCGGTTGGTGATGTAAGCACCACTCCAGCCCCTAGCCTAGCAAGAATTTTTTAACCGTCAAAATGCATGGTCCAATGTGACTATGTGATGTAATCTCTAGGGAGTTTAACCTTGTCCATTCGGCTATGAAGTCCGCCATCACCTGAGATTTAATAGCTCGGTAAGGCCGGCATGTTATTTCAAAAGGTAGGGGCTCTATGGCCCATTTGGTTATACGCCTCGTTGCATCCCGGCTGTTAATTACGTCGCTTAAGGGGACGTCGGATGCCACGGTCACCGAGCACTCTTGGAAGTAGTGCTAAAGTTTTCGTGATGCCATAAAGATGACGTAAGCTATGTTTTGATAGTGAGGGTAGCGTGTCTTGCACGGGGTTAAGACACCGGGGACGCCACAAACGGATTTTTGGACCTAGAATTTGTGGCCCTCTATATCTCGTTCGACCACGAGTACTGCGTTGACCTCCTGGTTCGTGGCCGAGATGTACAATATCATCGGCTCACACATGCCTGGTGCTACCAGGATGGGGTTTGTTGCAAGGAGGGCTTTAATGTATTCCAAGGCCGCCGCCGCCTCGTCGGTCCATTTAAAAGGATTGGTTTGTTTCGGCAACCTATATAGAGGTAGGTAATTTTTCCCAAGTCTTGAGATGAAGCGGCTTAATGCCGCCATGCAACATGTGAATTTTTGAACATGTTTGAGCTCAATTAGTACCTCTAATCGGTCCAAGGCTCGTATTTTTGCCGGATTGGCCTCGATTCCCTGGCTGGATACTATGAAGCCAAGGAGCTTGCCCGCTGGTACTCTGAAAGCACATTTCTCCGGGTTGAATTTAATTTGGTATTCCCGCAAGCTGGCAAATGTATCACGATGGTTCTTGACCAGTTGTCCGACATGTTTGGTTTTGACAAACACATCGTCGACGTAGGCCTCAACCGTTTTCCCGATGTGTTTTTCCGTGCATGATTGAATCATGAGCTGGTATGTAGCACTACCGTTCTTTAGCCCAAAGGGCATTGTGTTAAAGCCGAACGGCCTGTAGGGCGTGATAAATGTTGTTGCGGCCTGGTCAGAGTCTTTCATCTTTATTTGATGGTATCTTGAGCAGGCATCCAGAAAGCACAGTAAATCATGTCCATATGTGGCATCCATGATCCGATCGATGTGTGGTAATGGGAAGGGGTCCATGGGGTAAGCCTTATTGAGGTTTTTGAAATCGATGCACAGGCGCCAGGACCTATCCTTCTTTGGTACCATGACCAGATTGGCGAGCCAGTCAGGGTGTTTGATGTCTCGTATGAATCCGACCTCGAGGAGTTTGGCCAGGTCCTCACCCATTACTTGATGCTTGGGTTCAGAAAAGCATTGAAGTGCTTGCTTGACAGGTTTATATCTCTTTAAGATGTTCAAGCTGTGTTCAGTGAGCCTACGGGGTATTCCTAGCATATCGGAAGGATGCTAGGCGAATATATCCCAATTTTCCCTACGGAAATTGCACAGGGCCTCGTCAATCCCTGGCTCAAGGTTTACCCTGATTGATGCCATTTTATTTGGGTTAGTGAGGGTGTACTTAAAATTTGACTCTGTCATCGGCAAGTTTGAGTGAGGGGGACTGCGACCGTTTTTTGAGGACGACATTGTCTCAATCGACTTCGGCTCACAGTGACATAAGTTCCACGACCGCTAGGGCTTTGGATAGAGATTCCAGGGCGAGTGACGCCGCTTTGTTCTTGCCCTTGAGTGCTCTTTCCAGGCCGCTGGAGATTGTGATTACCCATTAGGGCCCGACATTTGAGCTTCATGTAGCCGTAGTCTGGGACTACTTGGAACCTTGAAAACGCGCCCCGCCCGAGCAGCACGTGATATCCGCTTTTGAAATGGGTGATATGGAATGTTATCTATTTGGATTGGTAGTTGTCCGGTGTTTCGAAGACCACATCCAAGGTAATTTTTCCACTACAACACACCTCTCATCCCAATATTATACCTTTAAAGGTGGTTTGGCTCTGTTTGATGCGAGATTTATCAATTTGCATCTTTTCGAGAGTATCTATGTATATCAGGTAGAGGCTATTGCCTCCGTCCATGAGTACCTTCCGAAGGCAGCAGCTACCCATGATTGGGTCTAGCACTAGTGCGGCGGGGCACCTATTTAGGGTGGACCTCGGCTGATCTTTATGATCAAAGGTAATTGGCGTGTCTATCCACGCGGCCCTAGTTGGCACTTTCCTAATAGAAATAACTTCCTGTAGATCCTTCTTGCGCTGGTTCTTAGATGTGAAGGTCTTGTAAATCATCAATACCTTGTCTTTGCCCGAGGACTCCTCGACACACCACGGCATATCGGTGAAGAGGGCTAGGCCTCCTTTAGCCACTTGCCTCACCACCCAGCAGTCGTGGAGGTTGTGAGTGGGGCAGGAATTCAGCAAGACGGAGTGTATCAGGCATGGTTTATCCAAGAAGCTATCGAGGGTTGTCGAAGATCGTCCGGTGGTTTTCTTCATTTTACTAGGTCGATCAACTAATGTATGCCACACGGAGGATTCGTGCTGAGGTGCGAGCCGGTCGCGCTTCAATTTGTTGTCGCATATTGAATCTGTCTTTTCCCGTGCCAGCCAGGCATCTTCGACATTGCAAAATCTTGAAACTAGATTGGATAACTCCTGCAGTGTTTGAATGCGGCAACGGGTGAGGGTGTTCCAAACGCATGTATCCTTGCATCCGTGCTGAAAAGCTTCTATTATGTCAGAGTCCTAGTAGTCTGGTATGTCATCTATGACAAACAAGAACCTGTCCAAGAATTGCATAATTGATTCATCGGGTAGTTGTTGCATGTAGGCGAGATCCTAGACATCAGGAGGGCATGAATTGTCGGGGCAATACACGATGTGGGAGGTGGGTGGGGGATTTCTTTCGATCTTTATGGACCGTGTGCTTGACGCCATGTCTCTCTTATCACGTGAAGGGCGCGTAGCCGCCAGACCGACCGAGCTGATTTGAAGATCTGACTCGTCGGCTGCTTCTGCCGGGGGGCACTGTTGGAATCACTTTCCAAGAAGTACCTCGGCCCTTCTCCTTTTACGGGAAGTTCGGCCGGGGCCGAGGAGGGGTCGTGGATCACTCCTTGCTCGTAAGGGAAAAGGAGTGCCTCCATGGCGGGGGTTTCGATCATGGAGATCATGTTTTGGAGGTTAGAGTCGTTGACTGATGAACCCATTGATCATTTGTTGATCTTCAAAGCGAAACTCTCAATAAAAGCACTAGTGTCGGTGTGAAATCCGGCAGACCTCGAGATAGGGGGTCCGGGGCTGTGGATCTCGGGTCAGTGGTAACAGGAACAGGGGAGACGATCTTTACTCAGGTTTGGGCCCTCTTGATGGAGGTCAAACCCTACGTCCTGCTCTTGTTTCTATTGATGGAGATGTATCAAGTACAAAGTTGATCTACGTCAAGATTGCAAGTTGTGTTCTACCTCTAGGCTAGGCGAATGTAATTGTGATCCAGTCCCCTTTATGGGCTAAACCCCTTCGCTTATATACACACAAGGTAGGGCATATAGGGTTACACAATCAGTATCCAGGGGATCGCATGGCGGCGATTAGAGATGTCTTGGAGTATACGTCAATTCTTTGGTAGAGATAGTCTTGATGACGTCTAGACTCACAACTTTTGTACTCTGGCTTGAAGAAAACGAGGGTCCATCGGCCCATCCAAGGATTATGGGCTGGATAGGTTAGTACCCCCATGTCCAGGATGTTCTGATGTATACTATGCAACTTTATTCCTGTAGACTCGTGTTGGGCCTCCAAGTGCAGAGTTTTGAGGATAGTAGCAATTTTCCCTCAAGTGGATGACCTAAGGTTTATGAATCCATGGGATGCGTAGGATGAAGATGGTCTCTCTCAAACAACCCTACAACCAAATAACAAAGAGTCTCTTGTGTCCCCAACACACCAAATACAATGGTAAATTGTATAGGTGCACTAGTTCAGTGAAGAAATGGTGATACAAGTGTAGTAACGATAGTAGATATTGATTTTTCAATAGTAACAATAAAAAACAACAAGGTAGCAAGTAACAAAAGTGAGCACAAACTGTATTGCAGTGCTTGAAAATGAGGCCTAGAGTCCGTACTTTCGCTAGTGAAATCTCTCAACAATGCTAATATAATTGGATCACATAACCATCCACCAACGTGCGATGAAGAATCACTCCAAAATTCTTATCTAGCAGAGAACATAAGAAGAAATTGTTTGTAGGGTACGAAACCACCTTAAAGCTATCCTTTCCGATCGATCTATCCAAGAGTTCGTACTAAAGTAACACAAAGTTATCCTTTTCGATCAATTTATCTAACAGTTCATACTAAAAGAACACCATATGATACACATCAACCAACTCTAATGTCACCTAGATACTCCAATGTCACCACAAGTATCCATGAGTTAATTATACGATACACATCAAACCATTTTAGATTCATAACACTCGATCCAACACAAAGAACCTCAAAGAGTGCCCCAAGATTTCTACCGGAGAAACAAGGACAAAAACGAGCATCGACCCCTATGCATAGATTACCCCAATGTCACCTCAGGAATCCGCAAGTTGAGTGCCAAAACATATATCAAGTGAATCAATATAATAACCTATTGTCACCAAGGGTATTCATGTGCAAGACATATATCAAGTGCTCTCAAATCCATAAAAGTATTCAATCCAATAATAACAAAATCTCAAAGGGAAAACTCAATTCATCACAACAAGATAGAGACGGGAAAACACCATATGATCCAACTATATTAACAAAGCTCGCGGTACATCAAGATCGTGCCAAATCAAGAACACGCGAGAGAGAGGTCAAACACATAGCTACTAGTACAAACCCTTAGCTCCGAGGGTGGACTACTCCCTCCTCATCATGGTGGTCATAGGGACAATGAAGATGGCCTCCGGTGATGATTTCCTCCTCCGGCGGGGTGCCAGAACGGGCTCATGATTGGTTTTTCGTGTCTACAGAGGCTTGCGGTAGCAAACTTGTGTTTCATCTGCTCCCCTAGGATATTTGAAATATTTGGGTACTTATAGAGATGAGAGGTAGTGGAGGATACCCTCATGGGCCCCACAACCCATCAAGTGCGCCAGGGGCCTCTAGCGCGCCCTGGTGTCTTGTGAGCCCCACGGGCCTCCCACCAAGTGCTTCCTTGGCTCCCAAGTTGTCTTATGGTCCAAATAAATCTTCAAAATATTTCGTGGCATTTGGACTTTGTTTGGTACTGATATTCTACGAAGTAAAAAACAAGCAAAAACAGCAACTGGCATTGGACACTATGTTAATAGGTTAGTCCCAAAAAATGATGTAAAGTTGCTATAAAATAATTATAAAACAACCAAGAATGATATATAATAGCATGGAACAATAAAAAATTATAGATACGTTGGAGATGTATCAGCATCCCCAAGCTTAATTCCTGCTCGTCCTCGAGCAAGTAAATGATAAAAACAGATTGATGTGGAATGCTGCCTAACATGTTCATCAGATATTCCTTTCTTTTGTAGCATGGGCATTTGGACTTTTAGATGGTTCAAAGCAATAGTCTATATTTGACATGAAGACTTCAATACTTAAGCATATCAACAAGCAATCATGTCTTTCAAAATATCAATACTAAAGAAAGTTATCCCTAGCCCATCATGCTCAATCATTGATCCATTCATGAAACACACTCGAATATTAGCTACATCCAATGTACAAGTATATCATAGTGCTCCCTGGTTGGTGCTTTATATGAGAAGATGGAGACTCAAATAAAAATAAAAATTGCATAAAGTAAATAGATAGGCCCTTTGTAGAGGGAAGCACATATTTGTAGAGGTGCCAGAGCTCAAAGCTCAAATTGAGAGATAAAATATTTTGAGAGGCATGCTTTTCCCGTTAACAAAAACGACTGAGTAGTTCCCCAATACTTTCCATGCTAGATACATCATAGGCGGTTCAAAACATAAAATAAAATTTATTCCTTTTCCCACCATTCTTTCACAATCCATGGCTAGTCGTATCCATGTGTGCCTTCCATACCAACACTTTCCAAGGAATTTATTAGTTGACAACATAAAGTAAATTCATTTTTTAGTTTGGGACTGGGCATCCCTATTACTGCCACACTCTTGTGCAATGACAGGTGAATAAACACCCATCTTGAGAATTACGCATCTAGCATGGAAAAACATTGGCCACCCCGTGCTGCTTCATGAGCGGTACGGGCACAGAAAAAAGGAATTTAATTTCAAAAATTAGAGTTGGCACATACAAATTTACTTAGAACTACATGGAAATACCGCATGTAGGTAGGTATGGTGGACTCATATGGCAAAACTGGGTTTATGGATTTTGGATGCACAAGTAGTATTTCTACTTAGTACAAGTGGAGGCTAGCAAATAGATTGAGAAGCAAACCAACCAAGAAATGAAAATTCTCATAAACGAGCATTAAGAATAACTAACACCGAATAATGCACCAGAAGTAGGATGTAATTTCATTGCCTAACTATTGACTTTCTTGCTTGCATAGGGGATCACAAACCTTAACACCAATATTCTTACTAAAGCATAATTACTGACCAACATGACTCACATATTAGTATCATCATATCTCAAAACTATTACAAATAATCAAGTTTACTTTGTCCAATGATCTTCATGGAAGTTTTTATTATATCCCTCTTGAATATCTATCACACTGGGACTAGTTTCATATACTGCCTTTGCTTTTAACAAGGCTCAAACATATTTAAGTGAAGAAAATGAGCATAAAAATTTTCATCTCTCAAAATAATATAAGTGAAGTATGAGAGAATATTTCTTCAAAATTTACTAACTCCCAAATTAATCTAAGTGAAGCATGAGAGTATTTCTTCAAAAATTTAAAGCACGCCGTGCTCAAAAAGATATAAGTGAAGCACTAGAGCAATTCCATGGCTCAAAAAATTGAAATGAAGCACACGGAGCAATTCTAACAAATTATAGCATAAATTTGGCTCTCTCAAATAGGTGTGTCCAGCAAGGATATTTGTGACAAAATAAAAAGCAAATCAAGCAAAGACTTATATAATACAAGACGCTCCAAGCAAAACTCATGATATGTGAGGAATAAAAATATAGCTCCAAGTAAAATTACCGACGGTTGTCAGAAGAAAGAGGGGATGCCTTCCGGGGCATCCCCAAGCTTAGTTGCTTGTTTCTCCTTGAATATTACCTTGGGGTGACGTGGGCATCCCCAAGCTTAGGCTCTTTCACACCTTATTCCTTCATCCATCGTGATCTCACCCCAAACTTGAAAACTTCAATCACACAAAACTTAACAAAACCTTCGTGAGATCTGTTAGTATAATAAAGCAAATTACCACTTAAGTACTGTTGCAAACCCATTCATACTTTATTAGTGCATTATACCTACTGCATTCTAACTTTACCATGGCTTATACCCCCTAATACAAACCATAGATTCATCAAAATAAGCATATAATGCAACAAAAACAGGATCTGTTAAAAACATAATAGTCTGTAGTAATCTAAAAATTTACCATACTTCTATAACTCAAAAAATTGTGAAACATTAGTAAAACATGGGCAATTTGTATATCAATCTTGTGTAAAAAATTCAGAAGTTTTCGTCGCTTCTGTGAATTTTCAAAGTTATGTATTGGACGCAAAAGTTTCTGTTTTCCAACAAGATCAAATCAATTATCACCCAACATGACGCCGAAGGCTTTACTTGGCACAAACACTAATTAGAACATACAAACACAATCATAACAGTAGCATAATTTTTCAAACACTCAAGAACATCACGAAAAAGGCAAAACAAATTTTATTCATTGGGTTGCCTCCCAACAAGCTCTCGTTTTATGCCCCTAGCTAGGCATAATGTATAGATTCAAGTATTGTCATCTTTATTTTTGCTCCATAGGTTTCCCTCATGATTGATTCATATGGTGGCTTAA
Organism: Triticum dicoccoides; assembly: GCF_002162155.2. NCBI lineage: Eukaryota > Viridiplantae > Streptophyta > Magnoliopsida > Poales > Poaceae > Triticum > Triticum dicoccoides. The sequence continues at coordinate 280,826,159 of NC_041391.1, forward strand.
TTCTTGTTCTAGGGAAGTTTTTCATACCCTTCCTTAGTGGAATTGAAATTTAATATTGCCTTCTTTCATATCAATCACGGCACCTATAGTTTGTAAAAATGCTCTAAGAAGTATGATTGGACAATAAGGATTGCAATCAGTATCAAGAACAATAAAATCAATGGGCACATAGTTCCTATTTGCAAGAATAATAACATCATTAATTCTTTCCAAAGGTTTTTTAATAGTAGAATCTGCCAAGTGCAAATTAAGAGAACATTCTTCAATATTGGTAAGACCAAGCACATCACATAGAGATTTTGGAATTGTGGAAACACTAGCATCCAAATCACATAAAGCAAAGCATTCATAATTTTTAATCTTGACTTTAATGGTAGGTTCCCACTCATCATGTAATTTTCTAGGAATTGAAATCTCTAATTCCAATTTTTCTTATAAAGCTTTCATCATGGCATCCACAATATGTTTAGTAAAAGCTTTATTTTGTTCATAAGCATGGGGTGAATTTATCATGGATTTTGTAGCGACCAAACCTCAAACAGTCTGATCTCTGTGCTCAGGTGTCATCCCTGGATCAGTAATGCTGACACCACACAGTACTTGAAGGATTTATAATAGAGTAGCAATCAAACAATTATTACATCGAGTGTCTCAAAAGAGAACGTATTACAATAAATATGGCTTAAGGCCATCTAATAACGATAATAGCGGAAGGCTTGGAAGATAAGTGAGTCGATCAACTCCAACGGCATCACTGAGTATAGAACCACGACCTAAAGGCACCTTACTCGTTGTCTGAAAAGTCTGCAATATGAAACATTGCAGCCCGAAAACGGGTCAGCACATGGAATATGCTGGCAATGTAACACATAGAGAGTAATGAAAGAGTAAGCTATACTACATGCATATTTGGCTGGTGGAAAGCTCTATGGTTACAGTTTTGCGTAAAGCCAATTTTTCCCTACTGCAAAGGAATAAATTTCATTTAACTATCATGGTGGTTGTTAAACATTGAGAATGGTTGACAGCATCCTCAATCCCAATTAAAGTAATCATCATTAAAACCCAACAAAATTTAATTTAGAGTAACATGATGAGATTCACATGATATCCAAGTACTAGATACTCAAAACGTCCATAACCGGGGACACGGCTAACCATGATTAGTTTGTACACTCTACAAAGGTTTGCACACTTTTCCCCACAAGACTCGATCGCCTCCGTTGGATTTCTCGCACTACATGGTGTTTGAGAAACGGATGACCGAGACATAGTCTTTCAGAAGCGCTAGCACCTTACGATGGGTAGACCGGTACACCTACTTTCCCCTACATCTGCTAGTCTACCCTGTAAGAGTTCGCACGACTTAATCAACTATGCCAGAGCCCATAATGGCTTGTGGCTGCACACGCAAGTTTCTAGCATGAATAATCTCATGATCCCTTTGAGCCTGGGTGGCGGTCCAAAAAGAAACAGGCAAATTCTAGAAACCCAGGTACCTCAATACACCCAGATGTGTATTTAAGTTGCCACCTTAGATAAACCATTAAATTAACAAAACACACATCTATCATGGATATCACTCACCCAATCCACGTCTACTAGCATAGCATGGCATAATAAGCAAACGTACAAGTAACTCCCAAAGGTTTGATAGTAAAACAGGTAATAGGTACTACCTCAACTACTTCCCATCCCACAGTTTAATTAGATCCTAATCATGCAATGTTTGAGGATTGATCTAATGCAATAAAACTGGGTAGTAAAAGAGGTATGATCAAAGTGTTACTTGCCTTGCTGATGATCCGCGAAACCTAGAGATTCGAAGTAATAGGCGGCGCATTCCGGGTATTCTATCACAGACAAACAAACATGCATACAATAAGTACTCATCTAATGCACAGGTAAAACTCAAATAAGAGATATAACCAGAAAGTCCAACTTAAGAACTCCGGTTTGCAAAAAGAATCAAATCGAACGAAGATACGAAAGTCAAACGGCGAAAAAAACAACTTCGTTCTACTAATTTGGATCTAAGTCAATTTTTACAATAGCAAAAACTTGTTTAAGTTGGTTAAACGGATAGAGGGTTTCGAAACGAAACTCCAGGTGCTTGAATCGCCTGATTCCGATAAACGAGCGAAAAGTTATACTAAAACGAAAATCGGATCAGAAATCACGATCAGAAAATAACCGCGGAAAATCCGAGAAAAAGAAAAACGATGAACGGGTTAATGAACGAACGTTCGTTATCCAGATCTAAATGATGAACGCGTTCGTTAAAACAAACGAACGAGCGAACGCTCGCTAATTAAACTAAACCGAAAATAAAACCGATCTAATAAAAAAACGAAACTAAAAAAACCGAAAATAAAACCGACGGAAAACCGATCGTTTTTCTAAAAAAACAGCGCGGAAAATGAGGCGGTGGCGAACCTCGGGCGGCGGGTCGCGGCGGCGCGGCGGCGGGCGGCGGCGACGGCGGCGCTGCAAGGCGGTGGCGGAGGCTGGCGGCGGCACGGGCGGCGACTCGGGTCGGCGGCGGCGGCTCGGGCGGGGCTTGGGGCGGCTCGAGCTAGGGTTAGGGTTTCGGTGCGGGTGGGCTGGCGGCGGCGCTATTGGGCTGGGGCAGCTCGGGGCGCGGCTATTTAAAGGCTGCCCCTGGGCGGTGTCCCGCTCGGGTACAGCCCGAAGTCGGTTCGTTTTTTTTAAATAATTACGCTCAGAAAAAAATAAAAAGAAATACTAAAAGGACTCCAAAAATCCCGAAATAAATTTTCCCGGACTTCTAAAATCAAGCCCGACAAAGCGAACATTTATTTGGGACCTAAATGCAATTTTTAAAAACGTATATTTTTCCTAAATTCAAATAAAAATATCGAAAAACTCCGAAATAAAATCTTATTTGATTTTATTATTAAATCCTCAATATTTCTTTATTTTGGGAAGTCATTTTATTCCCTCTCTCATTTTTGTAATAGAAATAATTGATGATAAAATAAATAAAATCAAATGATCCTATTCCCAAAATTTGAGAAAACTCAAATATGAAAATAACGAAATCCCCAACTTTCTTCGTGGGTCCTTGATTTGCGTAGAATTTCTAGGATCAAAACCAAAAGCAAAAAAATATGATATGCATTGATGATCTAATGTATAACATTCCAAATTGAAAATTTGGGATGTTACAAACCTACCCCCCTTAAGATGAATTTCGCCCTCGAGATTCGGGTTGGCTAGAAAATAGGTGAGGGTGGTCCTTGACCAAATCTTCCTCTCGTTCCCAAGTGGCTTCGTCTTCAGTGTGGTGGCTCCACTGAACCTTACAAAACTTGATAACCTTGCTGTAGGTGACTCTGCTGGCAAACTCGAGAATCTTAACTGGTTTCTCCTCATAGGTCAAATTGTTATCCAACTGAATCGCTTCCAACGGCACTGTGTCTCTCAACGGTATGTCAGCCATCTCCGCGTGACACTTCTTAAACTGAGAAACGTGAAATACATCATGAACTCCTGACAATTCTTTGGGTAATTCCAACTTGTAGGCCACTTCTCCCATACGCTCCAAAACTCGGTATGGTCCTACAAATCGGGGCGCTAACTTTCCCTTGACTCCAAAACGCTTAATTCCCCGTAGTGGTGATACTCAAAGGTAAACTCGGTCTCCGACTTCATAATCTGTCTCCTTGCGTTTAGAATCTGCGTAGCTCTTCTGCCTGGACTGGGCTACCTTGAGCCTATCACGAATCAACTTCACCTTCTGTTCAGACTCCTTAATCAAATTAGGTCCAAACAACTGGCGGTCTCCAACCTCGTCCCATGACAACGGTGTCCTGCACCTCCTTCCGTACAAGGCTTCGAAAGGGGCCATTTTCAAACTGGTTTGATAGCTGATGTTGTAAGAAAACTCTGCATATGCCAAATTGTCGTCCCAACTTGATCCATAATCTAGCGCACAAGCTCTCAGCATATCCTCCAAAATCTGATTGACTCTCTTGGTCTGTCCATCTGTCTGCGGATGAAAAGCTGTACTGAACTCTAGCCTGGTACCCAAAGTCTCGTGCAACTGCTTCCAGAACTTTGAGGTAAACTGGGTTCCTCTATCTGATACGATACTCCTCGGAACTCCATGCAAACAGACGATCCTGGTCATGTATATCTTTGCCAACTTAGCACTGGTGTAAGTGGTCTTTACTGGGATGAAATGTGCTACCTTCGTCAACCGATCAACTACAACCCAAATCGAGTCATAGCCAGAACAAGTCCTTGGTAATCCCGTGATAAAATCCATGCCTAACTTATCCCACTTCCATTCGGGTATCGGCAATGGTTGTAGCAATCCTGCTGGCTTTTGATGATCTGCTTTTACTCTCTGACATACATCACAAACTGCTACGTACTCCGCAATGTCTTTCTTCATTCCGGTCCACCAGAATGTATCCTTCAAATCCAAATATATCTTGGTATTTCCTGGGTGAATCGAATACGGTGAATCATGTGCCTCTTGCAGAATCAACTTCCTGATCTCCGGGTCATTGGGCACATAAACACGGTCTTCAAACCATAGGGTATCGTGTTCATCCTCACGAAAACCTTTGGCCTTTCCTTCGCTCATTTTCTCTTTTATAGAGGCAATCTCCTTGTCATTCTTCTGAGTTTCTCTGATTCTATCCATCAAAGTTGACTGAATCTCCAATGCTGTTACATAGCCTCTCGGAACAATTTCTAAACATAGTTCACGAAGATCCTCGGCTAACTCCTTTGGCAACTCTCCCGTCATTAGTGTATTGACATGGCTCTTACGGCTTAATGCGTCAGCTACCACAATAGCCTTTCCGGGATGGTAATGCAATCTCATATCATAATCCTTGATGAGCTCCAACCATCTCCTTTGTCTGAGGTTTAACTCCTACTGCGTGAAAATGTACTTCAAACTCTTGTGATCCGTGTACACCTCACAATGGTTTCCAATGAGGAAATGTCTCCATGTTTTCAATGCATGCACTATGGCTGCTAACTCCAAATCATGTGTGGCATAATTCAATTCGTGGGGTTTCAGTTGTCGTGAAGCATACGAAACAACCCTTCCCTCCTGCATAAGCACTGCTCCAAGTCCTCGACGTGAAGCGTCGCAATATATCTCATAATCCTTGGTCTGGTCTGGCAAAATCAACACTTGTGAGGTGACCAAACGCTTCTTCAATTCCTGGAAACTAGCCTCACACTCTTCAGTCCATATAAACATAGTATCCTTCTTCAGCAATTCTGTCATAGGCTTCGCAATCTTTGAGAAGTTCTCAATAAATCTCCGGTACTATCCTGCGAGTCCAAGAAAACTCCGGATCTCTCCAACTGTTGTTGGTGCTTCCCAATTGGTCACAGTGATAACCTTTGTGGGGTCAACCGCTATTCCTTCTCCGGATATAACGTGTCCAAGAAATCCTACTTCCTTCAACCAAAACTCACATTTGTTGAACTTGGCATATAACTGATGCTCTCTGAGCTTCTCCAGTACTAATCGCAAATATTCTTTATGCTTCTCTTCATTCTTCGAATAAACCAGAATATCATCAATGAACACTACGACGAACTTATCCAAAAACTCCATAAACACCTTGTTCATCATGTTCATAAAATAGGCAGGTGCGTTAGTCAGTCCAAATGACATAACGGTATACTCATACAATCCATATCTTGTGGTGAAAGTTGTCTTAGGTATGTCCTGCTCTCGAATCTTCAATTGATGGTACCCTGATCTCAAACCAATCTTGGAAAATACTTTAGCTCCTTGCAACCGATCAAACAGATCATTGATCATTGGTAGCGGGTACTTGTTCTTAATCGTTACTTCGTTCAATCCACGATAATCAACAACCATCCTTAACGATCCATCCTTTTTCTCCACAAGAAGTACTGGTGATCCCCAAGGCGAAGAACTTGGGCGAATGTATCCTTTATCCAGTAACTCTTTAATCTGCTTCTTAATCTCCACCAAATCCTTTGCTCTGTATGGTCTCTTCGATATTGGCCCGGTGCCTGGCAAAAGCTCAATCAAAAACTCAATATCTCTATCTGGTGGCATGCCTGGCAACTCTTCTAGAAATACATCCGGGAAATCCTTTACCACTGGTACTTCCTCCTGCACAACTCCTGATAAGGAATTTACTTGTGTCCTGTTTGGCGCATGATGGGATACATACTTGATCCTTCTTCCTTCGGGTGTTGTAAGCAAAATTGTCTTACTGGCGCAATCGATGTTTCCTCCATACATTGACAACCAACCCATACCAAGAATCACATCCAACCCTTGTGATTCCAAAATAATCAAATCTGTCGGAAAAACATGCCTTCCTATACTTAATGGCACTTGAAAACATCCTTGTCTGGCCATATACTCCGCTCCTGGTGAGCTTACTAGCATAGGTGTTTTAAGAATCCTAGTGGGAAGGCTATACTTATCCACAAATCCCCTTGATATGTATGAATGCGATGCACCAGTATAAAAAAGAACGAGTGCAGTAAATGACTTAACCAAAAACTTACATATTACTGCATCAGGCTAAGCTTCAACCTCCTCCACGTTAACGTGGTTCACCTATCCCCTGTTGAAATGGTTCGGCTTCTTTCCAGAGCTTCTGTTGCCATTCTGTCCTTCAGGACATTCATTGGCATAATGTCCAGTATTTGAACACTTAAAACAGGTGATTTGGCTCAGGTCTCTGTTGGCTGGGGTTGCTAGGGTGGTACGGTTCTAGCCGTTGCTTCCTCCATTCCCATTACCATTTTTGGGGCCATTATGGTTGTGCGAGCTACCTCCTCCATGGGTATGCTGAAAATGAACTCCCGGTTTAGGGGTAAGGCGGGGCTTCTGTTGAGCTCCAGAATTGTACTTCCCCTGTCCATACTTCCGCTTGCGGTTTTCAATCTGCTGTGCTTCCCTTCAATCATAAGAGCATGATCTACCAACTCCTGGTAGTTGTTGAAACTTGCTACCATCAACTGCATGCTCAGCTCACCATTCAGCCCTTCCAGAAACTTCTCTTGCTTAGCTGCATCCGTAGCAACGTCATCTGGGACATAACGTGCTAGTTTACTAAAGTCATCCACATACTGGCCAACTGTCCGTCCTCCTTGGCGCAAGTTGCGAAACTCACGCTTCTTCATGGCCATAGCTCCTACTAAAACATGGGCAGTACGGAACGCTTGCTGAAACTGATCCCATGTGACAGTGTCTACAGGGTAAGTGGCTGTAAAGTTCTCCCACCATGCTGCCGCGAGTCCTTCAAGCTGATGTGCGGCAAACTTCACCTTTTCCCCATCTATACAACCTGCAGTGGTCAACTCCCTCCCTGTCTTGCGGAGCCAATCATCTGCTACTATCGTCTCGGTGCTACTGGAGAACACCGGCGGATTCAGCCTAAGAAAACGGGTTAAGTGATCAACAGGTGGTGGCGGCGGTGGGTTGTTGTTGTTGTTGTTCTGGTTCTGGACTAACAGCTGCATCAAGGCATTCTGCTGCTGGATCAACTGAGTGAGCTCCGGTGGGAAGGCAAATCCATTTTCACGTCTCGGAGGCATCTGAGGGTTTAGAAAAGATGAGAATTAAGAATAGAATGAGGTCTAAAGAGAAAATACTACCCAAATGCACATGAGGCAAATGCACACAAAATCACTTCATTCAATCAATCAAGGTCATACAATTGGTCTACAACTATCGCAAAAGGTGTGTGGACTATACTAGATACATGGTGGAACACTACTACTGTTATGGTAGTCTACTAGAAAAACTGCTCCAACGAAGACTCCATGATATCTGCTCCAGCTTTGTCTTCAAAATCATCATCACTAGGATCAGAATCGGTGTCGTCGATGATGATGTAGTTATCCGGACAAGTGCAATCTTCATCTTCTCCTCCGGGTGCTGAGTTCCCCATGAGTTCTTCAATCTTCTCCTTCAGATCGCCGTTTTGTCTCACTAGAGCGACAATCTCATCCATGTAGTCCTTGCGAGTGGCCTTCAGTTCTCATTCTAGTTCGTTAATCTTGGCTTTTGCTTTCTTCAACTCCATCATGTCTGCGCACATCTGATTCTCCTGGCGTCGAATGTGCTGATTTAACTCCTGGATGAAAGCTGCAATGGATCTATCCTTCTTGGTGCTAACTATCTCCCATTGTTCATCTCGGCGTCCGCAAATCTGGTAAATAGTATCCTTGAGGTCTTCTTGGTAGACTTCTCCAATGCATCCCATGGTTATGTGAGCTACCATGCTCTTTCCCAGACTCCAGGTTGGTGCATTAAAAACACACTCTATGGGCTCCGTGACTGGCTCCTTCCTGGAACTTGAGCTTGAATCTTCCAACGCTCCTCTTCGGGTAAAGTGGCGTTGTAGGTCCCCGTGAAACTTGGTATTCCAATGTTCAGGTACTTGGTGACTTCCTTCAGGTGTCGTCCAAAAGGTGTATCTTCATCCGGCTGGGTGAACTTGATCCTCGCTTCCGTCATCCTAAAAGAATAGAAAAGATGAGGAGTCAGAAAATGACAAGAGAGTATCATTCTAGGGCTTTTGCTTAGTGGTCGTGTCCTACAGTCAGCGTGTGCTCTGATACCATCTTTGTAGCGACCAGACCTCAAACAGTCTGATCTCTGTGCTCAGGTGTCATCCCTGGATCAGTAATGCTGACACCACACAGTACTTGAAGGATTTATAACAGAGTAGCAATCACACACTTATTACATCGAGTGTCTCAAAAGAGAACTTATTACAATAAATATGGCTTAAGGCCATCTAATAACGATAACAGCGGAAGGCTTGGAAGATAAGTGAGTCCATCAACTCCAACGGCATCACTAAGTATAGAACCACGACCTAAAGGCACCTTACTCATTGTCTGAAAAGTCTGCAACATAAAACGTTGCAGCCCGAAAACGGGTCAGCACATGGAATATGCTGGCAATGTAACACATAGAGAGTAATGAAAGAGTAAGCTATACTACATGCATATTTGGCTGGTGGAAAGCTCTATGGTTACAGTTTTGCGTAAAGACAATTTTTCCCTACTGCAAAGGAATAAATTTCATTTAACTATCATGGTGGTTGTTAAACATTGAGAATGGTTAACAGCATCCTCAGTTCCAATTAAAGTAATCATCATTAAAACCCAACAAAATTTAATTTAGAGTAACATGATGAGATTCGCATGATATCCAAGTACTAGATACTCAAAACATCCATAACCGGGGACACGACTAACCATGATTAGTTTGTACACTCTGCAGAGGTTTGCGCACTTTTCCCCACAAGACTGGATCGCCTTCGTTGGATTTCTCGCACTACATGGTGTTTGAGAAACGGATGACCGAGACATAGTCTTTCAGAAGCGCTAGCACCTTACGATGGGTAGACCAGTACACCTACTTTCCCCTACATCTGCTAGTCTATCCTGTAAGAGTTCGCACGACTTAATCAACTATGCGAGAGCCCATAATGGCTTGTGGCTGCACACGGAAGTTTCTAGCATGAATAATCTCATGATCCCTTTGAGCCTGGGTGGCGGTCCAAAAAGAAACATGCAAATCCTGGAAATCCAGGTACCTCAATCCACCCAGATGTGTATTTAAGTTGCCACCCTAGATAAACCATTAAATTAACAAAACTCACAACTGTCATGGATATCACTCACCCAATCCACGTCTACTAGCATAGCATGGCATAATAAGCAAACGTAGAAGTAACTCCCAAAGGTTTGATAGTAAAACAGGTAATAGGTACTACCTCAACTACTTCCCATCCCACAGTTTAATTAGATCCTAATCATGCAATGTTTGAGGATTGATCTAATGCAATAATACTGGGTAGTAAAAGAGGTATGATCAAAGTGTTACTTGCCTTGCTAATGATCTGCGAAACCTAGAGATTCGAAGTGACAGGCGGCACACTCCGGGTATTCTATCGCAGACAAACAAACAAGCATACAATAAGTACTCATCTAATGCACAGGTAAAACTCAATAAGAGATCTAACCAGAAAGTCCAACTTAAGAACTCCGGTTTGCAAAAAGAATCAAATCGAACGAAGATACGTAAGTCAAACGGCGAAAAAAACAACTTCGTCCTACTAATCTGGATCTAAGTCAATTTTACAGTAGCAAAAACTTGTTTAAGTTGGTTAAACGGACAGAGGGTTTTAAAACATAACTCCAGGCGCTTGAATCGCTTGATTCCGATAAACGAGCAAAAAGTTATACTAAAACGAAAATCGGATCAGAAATCGCGATCAGAAAATAACCGTGGAAAATCCGAGAAAAAGAAAAACGACGAACGGGTTAACGAACGAACGTTCGTTATCCAGATCTAAACAATGAACGCGTTCGTTAAAACGAACGAACGAGCGAACGCTCGCTAATTAAACTAAACCGAAAATAAAACCGATCTAATAAAAAAACGAAACTAAAAAAACAAAAAAAACCGACGGAAAACCGATCGGTTTTCTAAAAAAACGGCGCGGAAAACGAGGCGGCGGCGAACCTCGGGCGGCGGGTCGTGGCGGCGGCGGCGGCGGCTGGCGGCGGCGCGGGCGGCGACTCGGGTCGGCGGCGGCGGCTCGGGTGGGGCTTGGGGCGGCTTGGGCTAGGGTTAGGGTTTCGGCGCGGGTGGGCTGGCGGCAGCGCTATTGGGTTGGGGCGGCTCAGGGCGCGGCTATTTAAAGGCTGCCCCCGGGCGGTGTCCCGCTCGGGTATGGGCCGAAGTCAGTTCGTTTTTTTAAATAATTACGCTCAGAAAATAAATAAAAAGAAATACTAAACATACTCCAAAAGAGTGGGCACATCACTAGTTAAAGTTTTGACCTCTCCAAACCCACTTTTATCAATTTTTTCATCAAGATTTTCACCCTCCGAATCATGGGGACTCCTTCTAGCTAAAGTTGACTCTTCTTCAGTCCCTTTATCATCAATTTTAATCTTACTAAAAAAGGAATCAATAGAGGAAACACCAATCACTTTAAGATCTTCATCATTATTATGAAAGCAATTGGTAGAAAATGCCCTTTCTGAAAATTCTCTTTTAGCTCTAAGCATAGCGGTTCTTTTCTTACTTTCATCCATTGAAAATATAAAGCTTTAGTTGATTCATTAACATCAACCTTAGGTGGAATTTTTTTAATCTTGAGATTTTCTACCTCGTGGGAATTCTATCAATGCTTCTAGACATATCATCAATCTTATTCAACTTTTCTTCTATCGTAGTATTGAAAACTTTTTGAGCATTGATAAATTCTTTAATATTACTATCAAGATGAAAGGGTTCCTATTATTATTGTAAGAAGAATTACCATAGGAATTGTCATAATTATTAGAGGAATTTCCAGGAAAAGGCCTAGTATTAAAATTACCTCTATAAGCATTGTTATTAAAATTGTTTCGCGAGACAAAATTCACATCTACAAGATCACTATTTTGATCAATCAAAGTAGACTAAGGCAAATCATTAAGATCAATATGAGAATTTTTATTAGCAACCAATTTCATAAGAGCATCAACCTTTTCACTCAAAGTACTAATTTCCAATCGAATTAACCTTTTTACTAGTAGGTGCTCTTTCATTATGCCATTGTGAATAATTTTCCATGATATTATCTAGCAATTTAGTAGCTTCACCCAAAGTAATCTCCTTAAAAGTATGACTCGCGGCGGCATCCAAAATATTTCTAGAAATGAAATTCAATCCCGCATAATTTTCTTGTATGATCATCCAAAGATTTAACATGAGTAGGACAATTTCTTAGCATTAAATTCATTCTTTCCCAAGATTGTGCAACATGTTCATGCTCAGGATGCTTAAAATTCATAATTTGAGGTCTAAGGGAAATAATTTTTGTGGTTGGAAAATACTTAGTAAAAGCATCCTTGCACTTATCCCAAGAATTGATACTATTGCGAGGCAAAGAGGAGAACAAAATTTTTGCACGATCCCGCAAGGAGAAAGGAAATAGTTTCAACTTCACAATATCACTGTCCACATCTTTTTTTCTTTTGCATATCACACAATTCTACGAATGTGTTTAGATGGGACGCGCCATCCTCATTAGGAGTATCGGAAAATTGCTCTTTCATAACAAGATTCAACAAACCGACATTAATATCACAAGACTCCGCACTAGTGGTGGGAGGAGCAATCAGAGTACTAATAAAATCATTGTTATTAGCATTGGAAAAATCACACAACTTGGTGTTTTCTTGAGACATCATGAACATGTAAACAAGATTACAATCAAACAAGAGATCCGACGAGAACAAAGCAAACGGAAAGAAGGCAGATAAAAAGGCAAATTTTTGTGAAGTGAGGGAGATGAAAACAAGAGGCAAATGGTAAATAATGTAAATTGCAAGGAGATGAGATTTATGATTAGGAACCTGATAGATGTTGATGATGTATCCCCGGCAAAGGCGCCATAATAGAGCTTGATGTCTACTATGCAACTTTATTCTTGTAGACTCGCGTTGGGCCTCCAAGCGCAGAGTTTTGTAGGACAATAGCAATTTCTCCTCAAGTGGATGACCTAAGGTTTATCAATCCGTGGAAGGCGTAGGATGAAGATGGTGTCTCTCAAAAAAACATGCAACCAAATAACAAAGAGTCTCTTGTGTCCCCAACACACCAAATACAATGATAAATTGTATAGGTGCACTAGTTCGGCAAAGATATGGTGATACAAGTGTAGTAACGATAGAAGATATTGATTTTTGCAATAGTAACAATAAAAACAGCAAGGTAGCAAGCTCTGTTGGAAAAGGTAGTGCCTAGGAGATGCTTAGGCACGCTTAGGTGCTAGGCGATGGCCAAACACCTCGCCTAGGGCATAAATGGAAGTCTACGCAAGGCAAGCAATATATCGTATACACAAGTGAGAAATCATGCCATATTACACTGATATGCCAAACGGGCCATATTCCAATGGCAGTCAGGGGTAGATCTAGGAAGTTGTCATGGGTCCCATGGACCCCCCTATAAAAAAAGAAAAATAGTTTACATAGTGTATTTGACCAAAAAATGGACTATTTGTTGGATTTAAGATTATTTTTAGGGCTAGTCATGCAAATTTTGTGTAATTTGTTAAAACCTTTTTCCTGTGTATTGATGTTTGGCATCCCCAGTAATTAGGTCCTAGGTCCACCACTGATGGCAGTAGCTAGTAGTTAACTTATTCATATTCCCTAAATTAACATTGATACACATATAATAACCGCATATATACCTTGATAGTAAAACTATACTACCGCCTAGGCTGCGCCTAGGGCGCTTAAGCACCGCCTAGGCACTAGGAGAAGGCCAACCACATCACTTACGCTTACCATTTTTTCCAACCTTGGTAGCAAGTAACAAAAGTGAGCACAAACGGTTTTGCAATGCTTACAAATGATGCCTAGGGTTCGTACTTTCGCTAGTGCAATCTCTCAACAATGCTAATATAATTGGATCACATAACCATCCCTCAACGTGCGATGATGAATCACTCCAAAGTTCTTATCTCGCGGACAACATAAGAAGAAATTGTTTGTAGGGTACGAAACCACCTTAAAGTTATCCTTTCCGATCGATCTATCCAAGAGTTCGTACTAAAATAACACAAAATTATCCTTTCCGATCAATCTTTCTAAGAGTTCATACAAAAATAACACCATATGATATGCATGAACCAACTCTAATGTCACCATAAGTATCTATGAGTTAATTATACAACACGGATAAAACAATTTCAGATTCATAATACTCGATCCAACACAAAGAAACTCAAAGAGTGCCCCAAGATTTCTACCGGACAAACAAGGACGAAAAAGTGCATCAACCCCTATGCATAGATTACCCCAATGTCACCTCACAAATCCGCGAGTTGAGTGCCCAAACATATATCAAGACAATCAATATAATACCCCATTTTCACCACGGGGATTCATATGCAAAACATATATCAAGTGCTCTCAAATCCATAAAATTATTCAATCCGATAATAACGAAATCTCAAAGGGAAAACTCAATTCATCACAACAAAACAGAGAGGGGGAAACACAATATGATCCAACTATATTAACAAAGCTCGCGATACATCAAGATCGTGCCAAATCAAGAACATGAGAGAGAGAGAGAGTGAGAGAGAGAGAGATCAAACACATAGCTACTAGTACAAACCCTCAGCCCCGAGGGTGGAATACTCCCTCCTCATCATGGTGGCCATAGGGATGATGAAGATGGCCTCTGGTGATGATTTCGCCCTCCGACAGGGTGTCGGAACGGGCTCCCGATTGGTTTTTCATGGCTACAGAGGCTTGCGGCGGCGGAACTTGTGTTTCGTCTGCTCCCCTAGGGTTTCTGGAATATTTGGGTATTTTACAGAACTGAGAGGTAGTGGAGGAGACCTCCGTGGGCCCCACAACCCATCAGGGCACGCCAGGGGCCTCTGGTGCGCCCTGGTGTCTTGTGGGCCCCACGGGCCTCCCCCAGGTGCTTCCTTGGCTCCCAAGTTGTCTTCTGGTCCAAAAAAATCTCTAAAAAGTTTCATGGCATTTGGACTTTGTTTGGTAGTGATATTCTACGAACAAGCAAAAAACAACAATTGGCACTATGCACTATGTCAATAGGTTAGTCCCAAAAAATGATAAAAAGTTGCTATAAAATGATTGTAAAACATCAAAGAATGATAATATAACAACTTGGAACAATAAAAAATTATAGATACATTAGAGACGTATCACGCCGTCACCGAAGCTCCAAGCCGGCGCGTGGTTCAGCTCGCCGAGGAGCGGCAAGTTGCTCCAGGCCAGCTCGCACACGCTGAAGCTCCAAGCCGGCATGTGGTTCAGCTCGACAAGGAGCGGCAAGTTGCCTCAGGACGACACTAAGGGGGGAGCACAACGACATGGACATCGTGGCTATTGTGGACAACGTCATGCCATATCACGTCTTCCGTGCATGTGACCACGCCATCCGCCGTCAACGCGCGCATAACCGTGCCCTATCGGCAAAGAAAGAAGCCGGCTACGCAAACATCGACGAGGCGGCAACCAGCACGACCGCGCCCGCCGCAATCATAGAGGAGTAGAACATTGGAGGCCGCTGCCGCTTGGGTCCCATCAAGGCCACCACCAAGGCGACACCGGCATACACAGTCGGTGTTTTGCCCGGTCGCAGGGCACTGTCGCACCCCCCTGCCCAAAAACCAACCCTGCTCCATGCAGCTTAGGGCACCCTTCCCCTTCGGCTGAAGCATCAGCCGACGGTTCCACTCCAATGAGCGGTGGGGAAGCAATCCACCTTTGCGCTGAGGCATATACCTCTGGGTCTCATGGTTGCCGGACATGGGGGAAGACAATGGAGATCCCTACGGCCGACCGTAGACTAGTCAAGGCATCTCGCCGAAATGGATATCTGCTGGCAGCGGCCGTAGACTAGTTTTATATTAGTTCGGTATCTTTTTTAGTTAAATAAATATCAAAAATGCAATGAATTTCGTTCGGTTTATATGAAATATGTCGTGTTTGTATGTATTTCGTCCGGTTAGTTCAAAGAGTAGTTGAAATGCATGTGAGAAAGGTTGAATGACAGTCTTTAACATTCATATCCATTTACTGATCTCCTTTCTGCGGATGAATACGGAAGAAAATTAATGGGTCAACGTTGGAGATGCCCTTAAGAATTACTAGTAGAATGCACGTGCGTTCCCATGGGCCTAATATTTCTTTAACTACGCATATAAATATAATGCATATCAGATTTCATATGTATGGAAAAGCGGTTAGGATCCTCTGCAGTAGTGCACCATGCAGTGCGGTCACTGCCATGTGGACCCGGTCCCACATGTCATCCGCACAACAACAACGTACAATACTACAAAGGATCTCAACCCATGGGAAAGATAGTCTGCAACAACCAAAAAATAATTTAAATCTACTTCACTTGCAATGCAATTCAATGTGTATACATAGAGAGCAATGATCCAAATAATTATCTATTACGAATTAAGATCTACTTCATGTGCTCAAGGTATATGCATACAAAGTCTGGATTGTTGTCTTTAGCTTCATTCACACGGTACTTCAGGAAGTATAATACAAATTCTGTTCTCAACTCATAACCATCCTGCACGAGCAATATATAAGAATGTGCAACTTTGAATACTAATTGCGTGAACTGGATGAACCAATTCTTTATCATTTCACGGGAGTATAAAAACAAAAATAGAATAGCTGGACACATCCTTGCAAATCAATCAATTATTACCACCATTGTCTTGAAGTGGCACAAATATTTCAAGACAAAAACAAAATAGCTAGACACATCCATGCTAACGAATAAATTAATGCAATTGTTGTCATGAAGTGTTGAACAAGTTTTTTAACTTTGACAAAAACAAAATAGCCGGACACATCCTTGAAAATTAATAAACTATTTGCCACTGTTGTCTCGAAGTGATACAAATATTTCAAAACATCAACACTGTGTCTTCTTTGCATCATATTTTTTACCATGTATATTTGACAAACACGAGATTTTCCTTTCACCTCTCTAGCAACCACCACATGCCCTTCAAAGGGACAATTTTCACAACTATTGTGCACGACAATTGTTTACATAAAAGACAAGAGGTATGTAACTATTATGACCCGCATTAGAATATACAACCAGTTGTATCTGAAAAATATGTAGCAATTTTCTGGCCAATAGATACTGACACTGGAGTCGGATCAACAACAAAATCATTCACTAAAACATGGTTATAGTTATGCAATACAGTGTCTCACTTAATTTATTCGGGTTCCCCTCAATGATTCTGTCATGGTGCACGCTCCTCACCTCCTCTACCCGCTTTTGTACCCAGAACCTGGTTATATACATACAATGCAGTGTTTCACTTTATCTTGCTGCCCCTTGATGACTCTGCCATGGTGCGCGCTCCAGGCCTCCTCTGTTCGCTGGCTCTCATAACAACTTGCAACCGTGTGTGAACAGAGCATGAACTTTAATCTCCCAACGTTTCAAACATGACTAAGGAAATTGAATGAAGTGAAAATAGGAAGCTTATTTTTTTGCAGGAAAAAAAATAGGAAGCTTCGATGTTTCTGTAATAGATGGATGTAACAAATCTCCCTATAAATAACCATTCTATGATAACAAAATAGTGAATAAAAATCTATGCATCCGCATAAAAAATATCTTACAATCCATTTTCTGCGTTCCCTTTCCTCCAAAGAACAAAGATTGTCCTGGTTACTATTTCACTTTGCATCATAATAAAAAACTATGTATGCATATGTTTTTGGATACATTAGGATAGCCCTCTATTAGAATTTTCTTTAGATGGTAGTTTCCATCAATAGTTAGTCCTATCATTTATTCACATCCGGATGGAGGTGTTGCAATAATCAGAGGTAATGTCCATTATTTTGACTTTATTTAAAATGGTTTATGTGGATTTCCCGGCATTAATAAGACAATTAACTGATGCTTTCCACAATTTTAGTTGAACATAAATGAAATTTGATGAGATAAAAGGTGAATGTAAGTGCGATAAAAGAATTCTAGCAAGACTAATTCATCATTCTCCACTGACATCGATGACAACTTTACGTATGTAAACCCCTAGAAGTTTTCAGTTATTATTACTTTCTATTTTATTTAGAGAAAAGGCTCAAGGTGATCCCGACTTTGATTAACAAAGCCATTAACCAGCCATGATTACAATAAGAGCACTTACATGAAAAGCAAAAGGAAACTGGCAAAGATATAGAGTGTTGGGACAACTTACAACCCAAAGGTGAAACAAGCACAAGAAGAGAAGGACGAGACTTGGTCGAGACACCATGGCTAGAACATCTTGAAAAGAAGCGAACACCATCATGGAGGAGTAGATCACAGGAAGAGTCACCACCATCATAATGCCACCTTGCTTGCTTGAAAGAAGGTAGATCTAGGACATGAAGCCATTGTAATTGCCTCCAAACGGGGTCACTACCCTCTCACCCTGGTTCGAAGGGCGTCGAGCCATCGGTGCCGGACCTTTGGTTGGAAAAGTGATCCCCCAAGATTTCTCATGAACGATGTCGTCCTAGATGATCAAAAGAACCTACAAGGTAACCAAATTTAGCATAGCCTACCACAACTGCCCCGACATATGAGGATCAACTACCAATCAAGACGCATGCTAAAGAACAAAATTGCACGACAAAGACCGATGAGAATGGCCAAACACTACCACTAAGGAACAGAAACCATCGAGACATTAAAAGCTCATCAACGCTAGGCCAACCACTGCAACTATAGAGGGGATCACCAGGAAGGTTTGTGACATCGAAATATTGTTGCCGTCCACAAGGGGAACTGGGATTTCACCTGAAGTGAGGAGGATGGTTAGTGTGAGAGGGGAACTCAATGATGCCTCCAAGGAGGGAATAGACGCCACAGGCATCGACAACATCGTGGCCAGCTTGCTAGACATGGGTTTACTCCGGCCCCGAGTCCCACAACGATTCTCCCTGAGTGAAGAACATTGTGAGCAAGCCAAAGCCATCACTTGAACTGCCCAGGAGCAAACATCCCAAAGGAGAGAACCACCAATCTTTGACAACAAAGGGCAAAGGACGATGGGGTACCCAACCCAGGAAGATAACGAATATTGCAAAGTTGCCGCCCACAAATAAAGCACTCATGGTCGTCGCTCACCGCAGAGCCAACACCGTCCACTTGCCCGAGGCTGCCGTGATGTAGGGCGGAACCCTAGGGGCCGATCTTTCACGTTTGGAGTGGATCCTACGGGGAAACACGAGGA
The DNA here is from genome assembly GCF_002162155.2 of Triticum dicoccoides. Taxonomy (NCBI): domain Eukaryota; kingdom Viridiplantae; phylum Streptophyta; class Magnoliopsida; order Poales; family Poaceae; genus Triticum; species Triticum dicoccoides. The sequence continues at coordinate 280,844,977 of NC_041391.1, forward strand.
ACGCGCGGAAAACACAAAGGGGAAAACACGGGGAGGAACGAGAGAATCACTCAACCGACAAGTATCGATCACACAAGTGTAAGTGCATCTAGTGCCAGCCCTAGTTGGTTTTGGAGTATTGATGACAAAGTTGGTTGAGGGACTAATGCGTTTGTAAGAATTGCAGGATGACGCAGGTAGTGTCCCTCATTGATTCGGTTTACCTACCAGAGATGACCCCTAAAAATGTATGAAGACATTGACGACAATGGTGGTATGTGAAGATATTCATATTGAAGACTATGACATGAGAAGACAATGGGTGAAGACTATGGAGCGCGAAGACTGTGTTGTTTCGTTGTTTCCTTTTCTTCTTTGTTGAGTCATAGGAACCACCGTACTGTTAAGTGGGGTCCAAGTGAACAAAGTCAGAACGACTGAAGTGATGCTCAACACAAATCCTATGTCTTCGAGCGAAGACAATGAGAGCAAATCTTATCCAGAGCTGGATGAGTCAGCTTTGCTTGTAGCCCAAGTAAAGTTGTCGTGTGTGTTTGAAATCTGACCGTTGGAACACGTGTCAGTTCCTTAGTGACCCAGGGTCATTTTGGACATATCAGGTCGGGTTGTCGTGTGGCTATAAATATCCCACCCCCTACACCATAATTTGGTGGCTGCTCAGAGTTAGTTTACGGCTTTTGTCGTTTGAGAGCAACCCACCTCGAAGCCTTTGAGAGAGAGAAATCCTTGCGAGGACAAAGCCCAAACACCCAGAGCCAAAGAGTGTTAGGCATCACTGAAGTCTTTCTGTCTGAGTGACCTGAAGACTTATTACACTTGAGGACTCTGTATCATCCAGCCGGTTAGGCGTTGCATTCTGAGCATCCAAGAGTCATTGTGGATCGCCGGTGAACGAAGTCTGTGAAGGTTCGGAAGTCTACCTTGAAGACTTGCCAGAGTGATTGGGCGAGGACTGTGTGTCCTTAGCTCAAGGGGAATAAGGTGAAGACACGGTCTTCTGAGTTGAATCTCAGCCTCCCTAACCAGACGTACAGTTGTCACAGCAACTGGAACTGGTCCAACAAATTCTGTGTCTTCAACAAGTGACTGGTTCTATCCTCTAACTCCCTTTACTTTGAGTTTGTCTTCGTGAAGTCATTCCCTGTTTGTCATACCTGTTTGACTTCATTGCTTGATTACTATCATTAGTTGGCTTCATACTATCTTCCATCCTAATCCTTACTACCAAGCTGCTATTAGTCTTTGTACTTTCACATTATTGCATACTTGGCTATGGTTTGCTTGTTGTAGTTTATCTTCCGCTGCATATCAATTAGGTCATTTCTATTGTTTGTCATCGAAACTTCCACGTTTTGAAGACTTTGATAAAAATCGCCTATTCACCCCCCCTCTAGTCGCTAACTAGCACTTTCAATTGGTATCAGAGCAAGGTACTCCCTTGTTCTGTGTGATTCGGTTTAACCACCTGGAGTTTAGCTATGTCGACTGCAGGGATAATCAAAGTCTCCGCTGCTTGTCCCGTGTTCGATGGAACTGAATATCCCTACTGGAATAATAAGATGCGCATGCATCTTGAAGTCATTGATGTCGACCTCTGTATGTCGTCAAGAACGGCGTTCCCAAAACTGGTGAAGGTGTCACCCCTACTGATGTCAAGAAGTTCATTCAACTGGACTCTACTGCAAAGAACATCATCTATGGTCATTGACCAAAGGACAGTATGGCCATGTGAGTGCTCTGGAAACGTCAAAGCTAGTCTGGGACTGGCTATCCAAGGTCAACGAAGGCGTCTCAACTCAGAGAGATCAAAGGATCAGTGTTCTTCGCAACCTCTTCAACCTCTTCAAGAGAAACGGCAATGAAAATGTCCAGCTCACGTTTGATCGCCTCACCGACATCACAAATGAGCTTCAGGCTCTTGGCGCCACTGAGATTACCAAGCATGAAATCGTCAAGACACTACTGAGATCACTTGACAGCTCCTTTGACACCCTTGCCCTCATGATACAAGAACGTCCTGACTTCAAGACACTCGATCCGTCTGATATACTTGAGAGGCTCGACACACATGAGTTCCAGCTTTCTGAGAAAAGAGATATATATGGTCCCAATATGGCCGAACTCGCGCTTTGAAGGCAAAAGTTGTTTCCTCATCTGAAGAAGAATCTGACTGCGGTTCTGATGATCCTGAAGACATTGGAGAGGAACTTGCTATGCTTGTGAAGAAGTTCCAAAAGTTCACCAACAAGAAGGGCTTCAGAAAGTCTTCACGATCTAGCTCAAGAAATGATGAAGCTTCCACTCATGACAACAAGAAGAGAACATGTCACAAGTGCAAGAAACCTGAACACTATATCTCTGAGTGTCCATAGTGGGACAATGAGAAGAAGAAGAAGAAGAGCAAGGAATATGATTCTGATGACAAGAAGAAGAAGAAATCTTCAAAGTCTTCTTCCAAGTCCTCATCAAGGTCTTCATCACATAAGAAGAGCTCATCCGGCAAGGCCCGTGCTTTTGTTGGCAAGGAAATGGATTCAGAGGAGGAGTCTGCTTCTGAGGAGGTGGAGGTGGAGTCTGAAGAGGAGTCCGACCCTGGCGTTGCAAGTCTGGCTCTAGCCACAGCCTATGTTGCCAAGTCCATCTTCAACACTGAAGACAATGACTTCCACACCAACGCTGAAGCTGATGACAAGGACGATCCTGCTCCCACCTATTGCTTCATGGCTCGTGGTGCCAAGGTAAAATCACGTGATGCTTACTTTCAAACGTCAAGTGAAGATGACTCTGATAGTGAATCCAAACCCAGCTACAAAACACGTGCTAAAATTGCAATTGAACAACAAAAGGCTATGGAACATACTAAAAAACTGTTAGACAAAAGCGATGACCTGTTGGATGCGGAAATGACACGTTCACAGTCCTTAGTTGAAGACATAAAAAATCTTCATGCTAAGTACCAAGAACTTGAAAGTCTTCATGAGACGCTCTCAACCACTTATGAAAAGCTCTCCTATGATTATCTTCAAAGGAAGCAAGAGCTTGAGAAATTGAAAGCGGCTCATGAAGATCTTCAAAAGGAGAATGAGTCACTTCGCGCTCAACAGATCAGTTTCGCTCAGGATGGATTTGAACCACCATGTCTAAAATGCATTGAGCATGATAACACTACCTCTGTTGCTGAATGTTCCACTGTTGCTACTGTTGCTTTGTCTTCAACTACTGATGTGGTAACTAACCCCTCTGCTGAGGATACCACCACTATTGCTGATGAAAATGCTAGGTTAAAGACATTGCTTGAAACAGGGATGTATAAAAGTCTTAAAGGACATCAGACACTTTGCGATGTCCTCAAAAAGCAGATTCTGAACCGAAACCCTAGGAAAGAGGGTGTTGGGTTCGAGAGGAAAATGAATGTTGATGATTCCTACTGGAAGCCTGAGCAGTATCCCAAAACCACATGGGTTGCTGCAAAGGAACCTTCAGTGGATCCATCCACCTTATCTGGCTTTACCTGTGCTAATCCTATTATCATTGATGAATCCTTTGATGCAAACTATAAACTATTCAAAAATCAGAATGGTGAAGTGTTTGCCAGGTATATTGGTACTAACTGCAGGAATGGACCACCTATGAAGAAGATATGGGTTCCCAAAAGCTGCCTTGAGAATCTTCCAGTGAATGTGATCATGACACCACCAGGGAAGAAGACAAACCCCAGACCTATGGCTTCATATGACCCAAAGGCTTCATACAGATACATGACTCACTTGAGTCACCCTAACGCCAATGTTTTGCAGGGAAATTGTACTAATGAATATGAGCGTGTGTCTTCAAACCGCTATGTTCATAGAACTAAGAACTTCTCTGCTTATTCATATGAGTATCATTCATCTCATGCAAGGCTATTTGCTAGGGCTCCAAAGCCAAAGTTCTCAGATGCTGCACTTAGACTCGTTGCTTCTAAGCCACCCCTGAAGATGTGGGTGGTGAAGAAGAATTAACTCTCTTTTGCAGAATAAGGTCTCCAGCCTGCTATCAAAGGCGTCCGATACTATTGCTGGGGACCTAAATCACATTAAGGGACGCATGATAAAATGGTCTTACTATGTATTTCACATGTGAATCGCTTACCAGTCATACTATGAGTTCTAATTAACCTTGATCTAAGCTGTGATAATCCTTGTGTGCATCAAATGCTTATGCTTCACAACACACTTTGTGAAGCCTATCCTCCTAACTACACTGTAGGGTATGACACCTCATGCTTCAGAATGGATTATGGACAGCGGATGCACTAATCATATGACTGGTGATCGAAGTCTTCTCATGGACTCAACCTTACGTCCATCAGACAAGAGTCACATCACATTTGCTGACATTGGTAAAAGCAAGGTATTGGGTCTAGGTAGAGTTGCAATCTCAAAGGATCAACACATGGATAAAGTGATGCTTGTTGAATCCCTTGGGTTCAACTTAATGTCTGTCTCAATGCTTTATGACTTGAACATGATTGTGCTATTCAGAAAATATCATTGCCTTGTACTAATGGAATCTGACAAGTCTCTAGTCTTTGAAGGGTATCGGAAAGATGATCTATACATGGTAGATTTCTCAGCAGGTCCACAGCTTGCCGTATGTCTTCTTGCAAAAGCTTCAGAATGCTGGCTCTGGCATCGGAGGCTGGGGCAAGCTGGCATGAGGAACTTACACACACTCGTCAAGAAGAAGCATGTCGTAGGCATTGAGGGTGTAAAGTTCAAGAAGGATCATTTGTGTGGTGCCTGCGAAGCTGGAAAGATGACTAGGGCAAAGCACCCCTCGAAGACAATCATGACGACATCTCAACCCTTCGAGCTGTTACACATGGACTTATTTGGCCCTACTCACTACTCTACCCTCACAACAACAGCTTGTCTCTATGGCTTCGTCATTGTCAATGACTACTCAAGATATACATGGGTGCACATAATTCTCTACAAGACTGAAGTACAAGATGTCTTCAGACGCTTCGCCAATCGAGCCATGAACAATTATGGCGTCAAGATCAAGCATATATGACAACGACACTGAATTCAAAACACCGGGCTTGACCTTTATCTGGATACAATGGGAATCACTCATGAGTTTTCTGCTCCATACACACCTCAGCAAAATGGCATTGTAGAGCGCAAGAACAGAATCCTCATTGAGATGGCTAGAACAATGCTCGACGAGTACAAGACACCAAGAAAGTTCTGTCCTGAAGCTATTGATACAGCATGTCACATCATCAACCGTGTTTACATCCATAAGCTTCTAAACAAAACATCCTATGAGCTCCTTACTGGCAAGAAGCCAAATGTCAGCTACTTCAGAGTATTTGGTGCTAGGTGTTGGATCAAGGATCCCCATCACAAGTCAAAATTTGCACCTAAAGCTCATGAAGGCTTCATGCTCGGTTATGGAAAGGACTCGCACTCTTACAGAGTCTTCAACCTCTATCACTACAATATTGTTGAAATTGTGGACGTGCGTTTTGATGAAACCAATGGTTCACAAAGAGAGCTCCTGCCATGTACACTAGATGAAGCTCCGTCCAGCGAATCTATCAAGCTGATGGGATCTGGTGAAATCATGTCTTCTGAAGCATAGCCTGAAGAGGAACTTATCATTTCTGCACCGAACCAACCTAAAGACAATGCTCAGACCGAAGACAATCCTCCCAATGATGACAATGATCAGCAAGAGCAAGGTCTTCGTCCAGTTCATCCTCGTGTTGCAAATGAAGTACAAATTGAGAAGATAATTGATAGCATCAATGCACCTGGTCCACTTACTCGCTCAAGAGCAACACCGTTAGCAAATTTCTGTGGGCACTTTTCGTTTGTGTCAATATCAGAACCCAAGAAAGTTGCTGAAGCCTTTATGGAACCTGAATGGATTCAAGCCATGCAAGAAGAACTTCAACAGTTCAAGTTGAACAATGTTTGGGAACTAGTCAAGCGTGCTGACCCTCGCAAGCATAACATTATTGGCACAAAATGGATATATCGAAACAAGCAAGATGAGCATGGTCAAGTCGTCAGAAACAAAGCACGTCTTGTGGCTCAAGGATATACTCAAGTTGAAGGAATTGACTTCGATGAAACATTTGCTCCTGTGGCTAGGCTTGAAGCTATTCGCATACTGCTAGCCTATGCTAACCACCACAACATCTTACTATATCAAATGGATGTGAAGAGTGCATTCCTCAACGGCAAGATTGAAGAAGAAGTGTACGTTGCTCAATCACCTGGCTTTGAAGATCCAAAACATCCTGATATGGTGTACAAGCTAAACAAAGCACTGTATGGTCTCAAACAAGCTCCTCGCGCTTGGTATGATACGATCAAAGACTTCCTGAAGAGTAAAGGCTTCAAACCTGGATCCCTCGATCTCACACTCTTCACGAAGACATATGATGGTGAACTGTTTGTGTGACAAATATATGTGGATGACATTATCTTCGGCTGCACCAACCAGAAGTATAGTGATGAGTTTGGATACATGATGCAAGAGCAATATCAGATGTCCATGATGGGTGAGCTGAAGTTCTTCCTTGGTCTTCAAATTCGTCAGCAAAGGAATGGCATCTTCATATCTCAAGAAAAATATCTCAAAGACTGTCTGAAGAAGTTTGGAATGCAAGATTGCAAAGGTTACACGACGCCAATGCCAGCCAAACACCATCTGGGTCCCGACGACAATGGTAAAGAGTTCGATCAAAAGGTATACCGCTCCATGATTGGTTCCTTACTTTACCTATGTGCATCTAGGCCAGATATTATGCTTAGTGTTTGCATGTGTGCTCGATTCCATGCGGCACCAAAGGAATCTCATCACTTAGCTGTGAAGCGAATTCTTCGATATTTGGCTTACACCCCAACACTCGGATTATGGTATCCAAAGGGCTCAAAATTTGATCTGGTTGGATTCACGGATGCTGATTATGCTGGAGACAAGGTGGATCACAAGTCTACATCAGGCACATGTCACTTTCTGGGACGATCACTTGTCTGTTGGTCTTCAAAGAAGCAAAACTGTGTATCACTCTCAACTGCTGAATCTGAATACATTGCTGCTGGATCTTGCTGCGCTCAGCTTCTATGGATGAAGCAAACTCTCAAGGACTATGGCATCAATCTGAAACAAGTACCTCTCTTCTGCAACAATGAAAGCGCCATCAAGATTGCCAACAATCCAGTCCAGCACTCGAAGACAAAGCACATTGAAATTCGTCATCACTTTCTCAGAGATCATGTCATGAAGAAAGATATTGACATCATTCACATCAACACTGCAGAGCAACTGGCAGATATCTTCACAAAGCCCTTGAATGAGAAAAGGTTTTGCAAGTTACGGTGTGAGCTAAATATCTTGGAATCCTCAAATGTCCTGTGATCAGGCACACATCCTAACACTTATGCATGTTGACGACTTAGATGTGCAACACACGAAGTAAAGCATATCTTCAATCAATGAAGACTTACATTCTGAGTGTGAATACATTAACGTGGAATTTGACTTCGGAGCGCCACGATAATTGTGCGTCTTGTCTGGGTCTAATACTTCCTATACGGTAGGTAACGCCACCACCAAATTTCTCGGTTTGAAGTGTTTCACTGATGGCGTTATTTTTGCAATGTCTTCGCATTTGGTTTGTCTTCAAATTTCCACTTATCTTCATGATTTACTTCACTAGGTTGATTTGATTGCTTTCTGATACATATACTAGTGTTCTGTCCTCTACAACATTCACTTATAGCTATGTCTTCCTTGATTAAAACTTTTGAACTAAGTGAATGTGATCGGACCCTAATATCTCTATGCTTTGTATCTCAAACTCTATCTGTCCAAATCATATGCATTCTATTGAAATTGTCGAATGTCTTCTCTGCATCCTTGTCAGCAGAAGACACAGAGACAAACATTAAGTCTGTTTTAAATGATTCATCGTTATTGTTTGAAATCCGGAGAAGCCGGAACACCCATCCGACAAACCTGGCGGGCCTGGGAACGTGGGACAACTCTGAGTATGTTGCATGCTTGCCACGTGCCCCTCAGATGTGAACGGCTAGGGGCACCTGCGTAATTGCACTGTGCCTCACACTTCCTTATAAATATATGTCCCCTGCGGTAAAGAAAACCTTCTTCCACCTCTCCACCTCGACAAAACCCTAGCGCCACCGCTAGCTCGCGACGACGCCGGCGACGAAGCGCTTAGCTGCCGCGACTTCTCCGACACCGTCCTCACGCCGGCCGCGGACATCGTCCTCTCCGCCGCCGCCGTAGGTGTCCTCCGTCGCCAAGTTAGGGCACGGTGGATTGAACTGCTCGGTCTCCTATTCATCCCATCTAGCAGTTCTTCGTGTGGTAAATATAACTCTATTTTTACCATCTTTTTGATCCTCAATGATTCATCCTATTTACCAAAATTGGTTTCTGCCTATACAATGTTAGATCTATTCTGTATGCATCTCATACTGCCTAGTATATTCACTTAAGCTTCATATCTAGTTAGATTCCTCACTTGTACTTATTCACGGATTCGTACAAATCTGGAACCAACTCTCAACATATAAGTGAATGTCTTCGCATCATGAGGTCAATGTCTTCAAACTGATTTATCTTCAAAATCTTCTGAGAATGCATATGACCTTTTCCCCTTCCCTCGCATCTCTAATGCTGTCACAGGTACATGTCCATGGGAGAATCCCTTGGTTCTCATAGTCTGCATTCGTTTGCAGAATTCTTACAACAACACATTAACTCTCCCGAAGCTAGTTCCTGTTTGTCCAGCAAGCGAAAGCCTTTGAAGCCTTTGAACGTATTGAAGCCATTCAGTTTGAAGTTCATGGCTGCAGAGAAATCAGTAAGGAAGGGTGGCAGACAGCATCGAGGGGAAACATCAAAAGATTTGCCTGATGACCTCGCAGACCTTTACAAGATAGATCCTGAAGAGGATTATAATTAGCACAAGACCCGAATCCAATGGATTCGACGATACTGGGCTGAACAATGGTTCAAATACAATTTCGTGACCCAAGAATATGCTGAGAAAAATGCTATCAAAAGTCCTTGGGGTGATATTCTCTATCGAGGCCTTCCACCCAAGAACAGAGATGAAGCTATTGCACATGATTTCTATCCTTGTATGGTCCGTGGACCTCAGCCTGAAAATGCCGACCCATCATCATTGCTCTGGTGTCGTGACGATAATCTCTTCAAGCGCAACTTCTAGCACGCAAAGGCATCGGCCAAGGAAAACAAGAAGTCATTGGGATTAGACTTCAACCCTGGTCCCTCTGGTCCCCGTGATGACGGCTCACGTGATGCAGAACCCAATGTCATCGGCCCCTTTTCAAACCTTGATGGCCTCATCACTTACATCTTGGTCCAAGGTGCCAGAGTGGATCATTCTGATAATGATGCTGACACTGATGAAGCCCCAGCTCCTCCTCCAAAGCCGCAGAAGCTAAAGAAGTCTAAGGCTTCACCATCAGCTGCACCTCCAAAAGCTTCACGTGCAAAGCCACTGATCACTGCACCTCCTGAAGACAGTGTGCAGTCTGAAGATCTATCACACATCTCCAAGAAGACTAAGAAAAAAAGAAAATCGTCAAGAATACTAATAAGACATTGACTCCTGCTGCTATTCTGCGTGAAGAGCACATTGACCTGTCCAGCGATGACGATCTTGCAGATGATGTTCTTGAGCAACTGATCAAGAGCAAGGAAGAAGCAGAGATCTTCAATAATTTGCCTCTCTTTGATGTGGCAACCATCCATAACTTCATTGATGAGTGGTTTGACACCCCAAATCTCAGCTTTGATGATCTGCAACTTCCAATTGGCATCAGCGTCTCCTTCAATGGCGCCATTGCTTCTGAGCTAGCTCTTGCTCAGCGCATCGTTGAACTGAAGCACAAGATCGACTATGAGAAAGCTCAGTTCAAGAAGCATGTGGCCAAGCTCAGCGTGCAAGATGTCAAAAACTTCAAGATCATGCTGCACGAGCTCAAAGAAGCCTTTCACAAGAAGCGCGAAGAAGCTCGAGGCTCTCGTGAGCGCATGAAGAATCTGGCTGACAAGTGTGTGCTAGCCTACAATGAGGCTGAGAAGCGCAAGGCTCTTGGTCATCCTGGCATTGACCCCAGAATGGCTGCAAAGAAGAAGAAGCTATCAACTGTCCAATCTGCACTTTCAAGGCAGGATGAACCTCACATAGTCTTCCCAAGCAGCATGACTGGCTCGAAGCCAAAGGTCATGTCAACCGCTTCAGAACTGAAGAAGACAAGGGCTGCCGAGGCTGAAGCCAGAAAGAGGAAAAACACATAAGCCTCTGATGTTGCTCCCTTCCAGAAGAAGCGCAAAACCAAGAAGAATCGGGCTGCTCCCACAGAGCCCTTAGTTGTTGAACCTATCTCAATGGTTCGCCCTGCATCTGAACACCAAGAATGACGGATGATTGTTCATGAGCCTGCTTCCACAGAGGCTTATGAAGCTAAAGACATTCCAGCAGTTGATCGCATCGCTGCTGAAGAATTGGTCACCATGACAATGTTGAAGATGATGAAGTTCTTCCTCAGATCGAACACAACTTGGTATCATCGCCTGTTCTCACGAACAGCGAAATTATCAGCATTGGTCGTCCTCTGACACCAATTGCTCAGGATGCATCATGGGCTGATCACCCACAACAACAAGACTCCCCAAGTACTCCCCAACAACAACAAGTCATACCACCTGTGCAAGAAGAAGAGGATGAGGCTCAGCCAACTCCAGCTCCAAAGGCATCGCCAGTATTACAAAGGCTTCACAAAGGACCACGGCCTCAAGTCCCTCTTCCGAGCGTTCCAGAAGGAGAAGTGCACCACCAATCGGTTGCACGTCAAGTGTTTTCAGAATCCACTCCGACTGTGAATGTCTCCGTGTCTGAAGCCAAAGCTGCTGAAGACAATCTGGCTGCATCAGCCGATGACGAACAAGAAGAAGAACGTGTCCCTACTCCCCCCATTACTAAAGAAGATGTTCCTGAAGTAACTGTGCCAGTGCCAGACCCTCCAGCTCATCAAGTGGAGGTTGAAAATCTTGAGGCTGCCACCACCAACACACATGAAGCCCATGACGCAGTCATGGCTGAAGCAAGTGTGGAGCCTGCACCAACCAATACGCCAGAAGCCAATGTTGCAACTGCTCCTGAAGCTTCTGTTGTGCAGCCTGAACCTTCTGTTGTTGCCACTGCTCCTGTTCCGCCACCAAGGCCCCATACAATTGAGCAATTATACAACCATGGCCAGCTAATCACTGTCAGATGGCCCGTTCTGGTCCCTCCGCCTAATATCTCAGGTCCTCAGTTTGATTATCATATTGAGCATAGGCCTCAGGTCCAGAAACCAAAGCCAAGACTGCCAAGGTTCCCAGGTACTGCCACCTCTACAGGGTCCTTCAATGCAAATGGCTTCAAAAGCCATAACACCTTCTTTGACAGCGCAAAGAACCCCTACTCAAGGCCAAGAATATCATCTGATCGTTTCTGGAGCCATCAGCAGTGAAGCTATTACTCCTGCGTTCTGTATGATCAAGGGCGCATTTTCCCTCATATGCGCCTCGACACTGAAGCCATTACTGGACTGCCATGCTTAGAAGAAGCACTTGACTGCTTTCGTGATGCAGGTCTGCTTAGCTTTGTGACAGACAAAAAACATTGGAATGAGGAACTCTTGCTTCAATTCTATGCTACCCTCCACATTCGTGGCTACAACAGAGATACAAAGACATGGGTTCTCGAGTGGATGACAGGAAATATTCATCATGAAGCCAAAGCTCTTGACATCATTGAGCTTACAGGCTTATCCACTCCCGGAGAGTTGTACGAACCTGATTGTCAACTCCACCGCAATGCACTGGAGAGCATCTTCCATAAGCCAGAACCCAACATGAGCCAGATGTTGAGCATGATGAAGCCTTTGTCACATGACGCTGAATACCCAAAGGAGTTCTTTGTTGATGACCTTGAATATCTGCCTCGCACAATATATCACATCATCAGGCGGACTCTATGGCCTATCAAAGGGCATTCATCAGCTGCAAAACTTGAAGGAGCCATGAAGACATTGGTCTTTTACATCCTCAATGGCATCAGCTTCAATACACAAGAATTCTTCCTCCGGCAACTGACTGCGTCTGGATCTGACCTATTTGGCCTGAAATTTTATGCTCCATGGGTCATGCGTCTCATCAAGCTACACTCTTCTATCAACTATCAACCCTCTGCTCGCAATCATCTGATCTTTCTACCAGAGGTTGATATGTCAGTTGAAGCCATATACCCTGAGCCTGCTAAGAAGCCTCTTTGTCTTCAAAATGCTGAACACCAAAGCTTCACTCAGCCCATGGAAGGAGTCCAAGCAATAACTCGTGTCTATCCAATGGCTGGGAACACTCGTCTGCCTCATCGTGCACCAACTGAAGCTACTGAGAGCACAATTGCCCAAAGGCCTAAGAAGCGCTCTTGCGTCCTAAATGACCGAGAACTTCTTGTGGCACTGCATCAAAAACAAGACAAGCATCACTTTTGGCTCAAGCGACAGATGCACAGCCTTTTGGTGGACGTCAATCGCATTCGAAATCTTGCCACCAAGAATGCCTTTGTCACTCACGAGACCTGTCGGCGATCATGGAAGAGTTTGACGTTGCTCAGTGCTGAAGCAGATCTTCAAGACGATGGCTTCACTGAAAGATTAAAGTTTGTCTCCACTCTTCCACGGAATGTTGTCCTACGTCGAACTCCATCCCTTGAAGACACTGACTATTCTTCCTCCGCGGAAACTGTGAATGCCAGAGTGATTGATGATGAAGACGATGCTACTTCACCGCCCCCAACTTCTACACGCATCGACACTGCACCAAGTTCGTCTGCGCCGCCAACCAACAACGACAACCTTGCTGCTTCATCTACTCCTCATGAGGACGAGTAAATGCTCTATGTCTTCAAACCTTTTGGTCATTACTGACAAAAGGGGGAGAAGCATATGAGTTTGATAGTCTTCAAGCGGGTTCATTTGGGCGGTTGCTTTATATTTTGCCTAGTGATTACAACTCTTGCCTTTGATACATTTCGTTCCTTGAGTTGTAACACTTAAACTCGATGGTCGTCTGCTACTTATTTGCTTTTCCATGTGCGATGATAACTTCCGCACTTGGATCATTCTGCAGACATCTATTTTTCATTATGCATGTCACTCTCTTAGTTATATCATTTCGTGCATGATGAATTATCTTCATAAGTTGAAGAGGATCTCCACAAGTACAACCTGCCATGTGCATTTGCATTCCAAAAGCAAATTACTTATATGCACATCTTCAGGGGGAGCCCTTGCCACTTATGAAGACAATATCCTGTCCTTTACAATTTCACATACTTTATCCTCGTTGAAAACTTCAACCAGTTTGTCATGAATCACCAAAAAGGGGGAGATTGTAAGTGCATCTAGTGCCACCCCTAGTTGGTTTTGGAGTATTGACGACAAAGTTGGTTGAGGGATTAATGCGTTTGTAAGAATTGCAGGATAACGCAGGTAGTGTCCCTCATTGATTCGGTTTACCTACCGAAGATGACCCCTAAAAATGTATGAAGACATTGACGACAATGGTGGTATGTGAAGATATTCATATTGAGGACTATGACATGAGAAGACAATGAGTGAAGACTATGGAGCGCGAAGACTGTGTTGTTTTGTTGTTTCATTTTCTTCTTTGTTGAGTCATAGGAACCACCGCACTGTTAAGTGGGGTCCAAGTGAACAAAGTCAGAATGACTGAAGTGATGCTCAACCCAAATCCTATGTCTTCGAGCAAAGACAATGAGAGCAAATCTTATCCAGAGCTGGATGAGTCAGCTTTGCCTGTACGCCAAGTAAAGTTGTCGTGTGTGTTTGAAATCTGACCGTTGGAACACGTGTCAGATCCTTAGTGACCCAGGGTCATTTCGGACATATCAGGTCGGGTTGCCGTGTGGCTATAAATAGCCCACCCCCTACACCATAAATTGGTGGCTGCTCAGAGTTAGTTTACGACTTTTGTCGTTTGAGAGCAACCGACCTCGAAGCCTTTGAGAGAATAAATCCTTGCGAGGACAAAGCCCAAACACCCAGAGCCAAAGAGTGTTAGGCATCACTGAAGTCTTTCTGTCTGAGTGACCTGAAGACTTATTACACTTGAGGACTGTGTATCCTCCAGCCGGTTAGGCGTCGCGTTCTGAGCATCCAAGAGTCATTATGGATCGCCGGTGAACGAAGTCTATGAATGTTCGGAAGTCTACCTTGAAGACTTACCAGAGTGATTGGGCGAGGACTGTGTGTCCTTAGCTCAAGGGGAATAAGGTGAAGACGTGGTCTTCTGAGTTGAATCTCAGCCTCCCTAACCAGACGTACAGTTGTCACAGCAACTGGAACTGGTCCAACAAATCATGTGTCTTCAACAAGTGACTGGTTCTATCCTCTAACTCCCTTTACTTTGAGTTTGTCTTCGTGAAGTCATTGCCTGTTTGTCATACCTGTTTGACTTCATTGCTTGATTACTATCGTTAGTTGGCTTCATACTATCTTCCATCTTGATCCTTACTACCAAGCTGCTATTAGTCTTTGTACTTTCACATTATTGCATACTTGACTATGGTTTGCTTGTTGTAGTTTATCTTCCGCTGCATATCAATTAGGTCATTTCTATTGTTTGTCATCAAAACTTCCACGTTTTGAAGACTTTGATAAAAATCGCCTATTCACCCCCCTCTAGTCGATAACTAGCACTTTTAACACGGGCTAGATCACCGAACACATAAGGTAGCACAAGATTCAAAATCAACAAAGGAAAGATACAAAGGTAGCCGTTCTGCTCCGTGAGGAGGTCTTGATGGTCTTCCCTTGAAGGGGTCTTGAATCCGCTTGGGGGATCTTCTCCGAAGAGGTCGTGAGCTCCGAGGAGAAGTAACCAAGTGGATGAGCAAGGCTCTCACACAAAAAATGAGCTAAACCAATGCTAACCCTAAAACGTAGGTGGAGAGGGAGTATATATAGTCTAAGGGGCAAAGGGGTACGTGGGCCTCGGCCTAGATGCGCTACACGCAGGCAGGGGAGGCCGGATGTTCGGGCATTGGGCCGGATGTCCGGGCCTTCGCGACGTGCCGGATGTCCGGGCTGGAGTGGCCGATTCTTCTGCTCTCTGGATAGCGTGCGCCGGATTTCCGGGCAGGCGCCGGATGTCCGGCAGCTCGGGAAGGGCCAGATGTCCGGGCCTCTAGACGGATGTCTGGGCTGACGAGGTTCAGCTTCTGGACGCGTTCTGTGATGGGCGCCGGATGTCCGGGATGTGGCCGGATGTCCGGGCTTGCGGGAAGGGTCGGATGTCCGGGCTAGGGCCAGATGTCCGGGGCCTGTAGCAGCTAGCTCTTCTTCCTTCTCCTCTTCCATGCTTGGCCTTTGTCCTTTGATTCTCCATGGTCATCTCGGTTGTACCTGAGTTTAGGGAAGGTCCATGCATGAGGTAGCAACCATGTCTCATGCGAATGGAAAGGGGAAGCATTTAGGAACGGGTTCACCTTGTGTCCAATGGCGCATAGTCGAGGTCTCATCTTATGTATCCTTGGGGCTTGGGGAGTAGTCGGAGTGTACATGAGGATGAACATGGGATGCTCTGCATCATCTCCCCCCCCCCCTTGGGGAAAGATCCGACCTCGGATCGTGATCCTCATCACCATGGAAACGGTTGTCGTTGACGGACTTGTAGTTGGACGAAGTTGAAGGCATGGCACAATCCAAGTACTCCAAGGTGTATCCGGAGTGGTATACATGCAAAATGAGCAAACACAAAGTACACTTGGAAATACAATGGTTAGCGCACACAAAGGGTCCATCAAGTAAATATGAGTCCGTGCGGCAAGATGGTGCATGGCAAGACACATGATGCTTATCAAGATGATCTAGAATGATATGCAAAGCATTCATGGGATAATTAGCATGGTGCACAAAGCGACAAATTCTACCATTGTGCAAAATGATGTCATAGAGAGACGGTTCACCAATAGTATGAATATGGCAATGGATGCTCAATATGTGTAACCTATCATGCAATTGATGGTGGACAATATGATCATGATGTATGAAAATGCCATCAAGGAAGATCACAACAAATTTGCTTAGGAAGTGCACAAGCTCATATATTATGGATGACATTGGAATATAAGATGCAACAAGGCAATCATAATGTGAGTCAATCCATGCATGGGGTGCAAACTTGTGGTGAGTATGGTATGTCCATCGAGCATGACATGCATGAGCATAATTACGAAATATGGAGGTGTTGGTGTACCAATGCTCGTTGTCGAGGCAAGAGTGGAGGCTCGAAGGTGCATCCCATAAGTGCGAGCGCTCCTCAATGTGAAGGTCCATGTAGCCAATCTCCAATGTCGCTCCTTCGGTCGCGAGATGTATCATGTAGACAACAAGAAGGAAAACAACAATGAAAGAGTGACCCATCCAATATGCAAACTTGAGGATGGCTCAAAGGGAAGGAGTTCACCTTTAGTAGATTCTCGCAAATGTTGGTGTTGCACATCGTGTATGCCTTCGCATGACCAAGTTGTCGCATAACAGCATCGCCTTGTGAAACCTCCGAAATGAAAGAACATGACAAACACTCGGAAAAACAAATGAGGTTAGCGAAAATGCAAAATCTATCATTCGAGTGGTAAGATACCCAACAAGTGTATGCATCATGCTCATCATAAGAAAGTACAAGGGAGCGTGTCATAGTATGGAGGCATATGATGCAAGAATAACCAAGTACAATAGGCTCAATCAAACAAGCATGCATCAAAAGTAAGGTGTCAAAGTCTCCAAGATTAATAAGCATAGTATGGTTGCACTCAATACAAGTGGATATGAAAGAGGCAACTAATAGACACAAGAGACAATGATCAAGATATATCATGTGAGAGGCATGAGCATATATGTCATCAGCCCAGGAAAGCAAGTAATATTGGAACATGGGTGATGCAATATAGGAAGCAATCATAACGATCAAGTCAAGCATGCTAGTAGTGCGAAGATGCAATATACTAGAAGGAATCATGGCAAGCATGTCATGTGTGCAAATAGTGGGCATGAATAATGCACATGACATATCACAAGCATGAAAGCAAGATATGAGAAAAATATCATCAATGTATTTGTGAGAAGTCATATGTAAATAGCAATGGGTCATCATGACTCACCCAACACAACAAGCATCAATAGCATGGGGCACATGATAAACATGGCAATACCAACAAGGATCTCCACCAAGCATGCAAATACACATAGGAGTATCATAATGGTGAAGCATGGGTATATGCAAGCAAGGGTCACAATTGCATGGTAAAGGCATAGAAGCAAGAATAACATGCAAAGTGAACACAATAGTATGGGCATAAGGTGACAAGTGGTAAATAGCCCATAGCCGTGTGAGAGCCAAGTAAAAGAAATGTGCGTAGTCCTTGCACGAAGGAAACGGTGGTAAGGATAGTCCACGGGATCCCAAGTCATCGTTGCTCTCAAGAGCTTGCTTCGTCAACTCATGAGATTGTGAGGTTGACGAGTGTTCATAAGTACCTACACAAAACAAAGGCAAAGGAAAAATTTTGTGTGCGTGATATATGTACACATCATCCATCATGATGCGCACATGCATGTGTGGGTTAGCACTAAATAGCCAATGCTCAAATAAATGAGATGCGTGATATAGAAACATGTCATCCATCAGAGAGAGAGGTTTGTTATTATGTATAGCATAATGGAGACTCAAATTGTGTAATGCATCATGAGAAATATCTAGAGCATTGTTATTCAAGGAATGCATATGGTGCAAGCAATTATGTGAATCATGCAAAGTATGGAATGCATCAAGATCTCCTAATATATATGAGAAAACTATGGGTATCTCCTCATGAGAAATAGTAGAAACATCACGTGGAGAATATTGACAACATCCAAAACAATGCATATTTGAAACAATGTGATCATGGCATGGCATAGTAGATGAACTGTGCAAATCATGTAAAGGAAGCATGGCAATATCATCACGTGAAAAACAAAAGCCAATGACCATCATATTGTCATCTATGCCATAAGTGCAAATGGGATTGATCTTAATGGGCATGCATAGTTACTATGTTGAGATTGAAATGAAGCAATATGGGAGATCTCACTCATAGCATATGACAAGTTCAATGGATTGTCAAACATGACGTGACCAAAAGAATTTTCACATGATATCCTATGAAGCATAGCATCACAACTAGGCAACTCAACATGCTCATCATCATAGTCATCATAAATAGGTAAGTCAAGGCATGAAGAAGTTTCACTAGCATGAAGCATGGTAATAGGTGGGTCAACATCATGGAAGCAATCAATGTCAAGAGAGTCCACTAGTGGGACAAGAGAAGCACCATCACCTATGTTACCTTTGGAGCGTCGCTCATGTGTTGTAGGTGAGGTGTTGAAGATCCACTCATTGTCATCTTCATCTTGATGGAACCATGTGGGGGTGCATCATCATCCATCATGGCCATCGGTTTTTCCATTGGAGGGATGGACTCGTCGAGGATAGGCATGTCGTCATGTAGGAGACCTAGCACCAAAGAAGAAAATACACTAGGAGTAGAGGTTAAGTCGTTAGAAATCATAGTGGCCTCACGTGCCGTGTCAACTACCTCACTCTCTAAGTGTTGTGGCTCACTCACTCCCTCAAAGATGCTCTCACTCATATTGTTGGTGGAGTCACTCAAATGGCGCTCAACCTCACATAGGATGTGTGGCATGCTCTCATGTGTGGGGCTAGTGGTGGTCACACTCATCCTCTCATAGGGAATGTGTCGGATTTAGGGTTCCGGCAGACCCTTGAGGTTCGAACACTGGGGTGCGCGCGGAGGTTTCGCCTTCTACCTACCTGTTCCTCGCCGAATCGCTAGGATCTAAACTACGAGAAGAACAACACAAGAGACACAGGATTTATACTGGTTCAGGCCACCATTGTGGTGTAATACCCTACTCCAGTGTGTGGTGTGGTGGATTGCCTCTTAGGCTGATGAACAATACAAGGAAGAACAGCCTCGCGAGGGTCTGTTCTTGTGGTCTTTCTCTCCTTGCCGGCCAAATGGATCGATCGGGTCCCTTTTACCCTGTGGGTGGCTAGTCCTATTTATAGGCGAAGGCCCTGGGCCTCTTCCCAAATATTGAGCGGGAAGGGCGCCAACAACTGGCCAATTTGAAGGGGAACATCTAGTACACGTATCCTGACTAAAGTTGGTCCTCGCCTGTCAAAGGCTCTGGTGGTGACGCCGACTTGGGCTCCATGGTGACCTCCATCCTGCCGTTGGACTGGTCTTGGTCTTGTTGCACCGAAATGGATGCCTTTGCTTGATGCTCTCGCCTGAGCTTGCTCCCCTTGCACCAAAGACGAAAGAAGGACACTGCGCGGGCCGGCGCCCGGCAGGCGCCCTTGGTCGTCATGGCTTGCGTCATGGGCACCTCGCGAGATACCCCGCCTTGAACTCTCCGCCTCCTCGTGAGCCAGCCTGACGAGGCCATGCCTGAGGAAGCTCCTTGTCGTCCGCCCCGCGAGGCTTGGCCCCTCGCGAGGGTCTTGAGCTTGTGCTGATGAAGATGGGCCGTGCTGGGCCCCCTTTGAGCCACGCCGCAGGCCGCAGGCAGGCAAGTCTGGGGACCCCCGTTCCCAGAACGCCGACAGTAGCCCCCGGGCCCAAGGCGCGCCCGAATTTGGCCGAGCAGAGAGGCGAAAGGGCAAGTGCGAAGCGTCGCGGGCCCTAACAGCCTGCGGCCTTGGGCGCCGCGTGGCGGTTGATTGGACGTGGGCGGCACTGTTCCCCCACGCCTCCTCATTTGGTGCCAGGCTAGGTGGACTTGCAGTTGTACACAACCACTCCCCTTCCGTTGCTCGTGCGCCTTCTGTCCTTCCTCCTTTCAAACTCCAGCTTCCGCTTCGAAGCCAATCTCGAACCTTTCCTCCCCACCCCCCTTCCGTCGCCATGGCTCCGACGAAGAAAGGGAGAGGGAAGGGACCCATGCCTTTGCCTTGCTCGCCGCCGTCGGCGGCCCCCGCTGTGGACCGGTCGATCATAGTCAATCGAGAGGGCTTGGACAAGGTTAGTCCGGCCCTGGCCATCATCTTCAATGAATGCGGGAGGACGACGGCCTGGCCCGCGTCTCGGTTCTCCACCGATAGGATAATCACCGAGGTCCCTTACTTCGTCGACGCCCTGTGGGCGGGGCTAATTCCCCCCTTTTCGGATTTCTTCAACGCCGTGCTCTCCCATTATCAGATCCACATGATGCATCTGGGTCCTGACTCCATTACTCTTCTGGCGGTCTTCGCCTTCGTTTGCGAGGCTATGGTTGGCATCATCCCTTCGGTCGCCCTACTACGCCACTTCTTCACTCTGCACCTCGTCGACCCTGCCCAATGCTCGGGATGCGCGAGCTTCATCGCTGCACCCGAGACGGTGGCCTCAGGGATTGACTTTGGTCTTCCTCCGCCCGCGCCTGGGTTCCGCGAGCGGTGGCTGTATGTGGACGTGGGGGTGCCCAGCCCCCTGTTGTCGAAGCCGACCTCGCCTGCTATCCCCAATTCGAGCTGGGGGCAGGAGACGCTCACAAGCCCCCAGCTCTTCTTCGTCTGGCGTTGCTTCGAGTGCTTGAGATCGCTTGAGGTGACGGCGCCCAAGGTGGTGAAGGAGTTCCTGCTACGCCGGGTCGCCCCCCTCCAGCGCCACTCTCGCCGAATGTGGGCCTTCAACAGGCGCGGGGATCGCATGAGGCTCCAGGAAGAGGACCTAATGCCTGAAGCATTGAGGAAGGTACTCTTGGTTCTGACTGGGGACCCCAACCCTGGTAGCATTCAGCAGGGGGGGGCCTTGTTGTACCTTTGTTCGGGCAGGAGAGACTTCGTGAATCAGATGCCTGTTTTCGACGAATGGGGACCGCGCCCCGTCGGCCTCCAAGGACCTCGCGAGAATCCAGTGACAGTGGCCGCCCTTTCAATTGGTCGAGGCGGTTCTTCCTCAAGTGGCAGAGCAGGGAGGCATGAACCTCCGGAGGCCGAGGGTGCCCCTGCCGAGGTGACAGCACTGGGCGGCGCTCAGGAGGGAGCGGCCCCTGAGACTCATGCTGCCGGGGCTGAGGGCGGCGAGCAGCCGCCTGCCGTGCATGGGGCCGAGGCCTCCGAGGCCCCGGCTACTTTCCTTGATGGGGCGACCGGCGACGCGCATCAGGCAGACACCCCTAACGCGGGCCGCCCTGATGCTTCCTCTTCGTCGCAGGCTGACCCCTGCGCTGAACTCTTGGGTCGCTTCTGCGTGGACTTTGAGGCCCTCCGGAAGAGAAGGGAGGCCCTGGGCGACGATTACCCTTGTCGCCTGCTGAAGCGCAGAAAGTACTTCGCCATCATGAGTAAGCCTTCTCCCTCCCCAGCTCCAGATTCTTCTGTTGCCCTTCCTGAACCTTGCTCCGCAGGGCCCTTCCTCCCGAGCTCACGGAGATGACTGAGGAGCCATCCTCCCTGCTTCCGCCTTCGCCACCGCCTCCGGTTGCTCCGAGCAGTGGAGCCCTGGTGGTGAGGTCGGTCGAAGAGACGAATCACCCCGAGGCGCAACACGGCCCCGCACGCCTCATGGCCTTCCTTCGCGAGCCTTCTCCGGGCCCATCCAGCCTGCCGTGGGCTTCTCGCCTGGTCGTGGATCGCGATTGGCTGGGATACTCCCAGCGCTCTTCATTTGGGGAGGGACTGGCCCTAGACCGGGCTTCTAGCGAGGCACGCCCGGTCGCCTCAAGGGTGCCAGCCCCCGGCCCCCTGCCCCCTGCCCGGAGGGGGAGCGCTGATCAGTGCCCCCCGGCGCTTGCTTGGGGCGGATGACGGCATGGAAGACGTGCTTGAGCGCGCTCGGGAGCGTCGCGCTCTTCGCCAAGGGTTCCTTTAAAGGGCGGCTGACGCAGTGAGCCTGCTCGGTGAAGAGCTTGCTAATGAAGACGCGCGTCTCGAGGTCGAGGGCCTGCGCTTGGTTGCGGAAAGGCGTGAGCTGGAGGCGGCGGTCGCCCTCGCGCGCCGCCAACGCGATCTTGAGAAGGAGGAGGCCAGGGCGTCGCTGGCGGCCTCTCGGATGGCCCGTTCCCAGGCCGTCTAGGAGGCTCGGGAAGCTGACCAGCGGCGAGACGCGACGGAAGAGCGGGCACGGGAACTCCTGGCCCGGTGCCGCTCACTGGAGGAGCAGGTGGAGCTGCGCGAGGCGGCCCTCGCGTCGATGAAGGTGACTTCCTGTGACCCAGCGAAGCTCCAGAAGCGTGAGGAAGCGCTGACGTTGGAGGCTGCCGAACGCGCTCGTGAGTACGAGCGCCTGGAGACAAGGGAGCGCTTGGTGACACGAGAGGAGAATGATGTCGCTGCGCGGGAAACCCGTGTCTTGGAGGAGGTCAGACGTCGGGTGGCAATGGGCGCTCGAACCTCGAGCGCGAGTTTGTTGAGAGGCTGGCGGTGATCCGGACCGAGGCTGAAGGTAGGACCACCGCCTTGAGGACTGCACTTGAAGTGGCGCAGGGGGACTCGACTACTTCTCCCGCCGAGGTGCTTCTTCTTCGCCAACGGCTGGACGAGGCTAAGGCCGTTGCGCGCCAGAATGCAGACGAGATACACCAGCGACGGCTCCTGGAACATGAGCACACCCCCATGCTCGCCACGCTTCGGGAGAGAGCCAACGCGGCCTTGGGCAACATCTGCGAGGCGGCCGTTGGCGCGCCGCATGCAACCAACTACGCCGGCAACCTTCAGCTCTTCACCGACATCGTGACGCAGCTGGAGGCGCGGTCGGTCAGGGCCAATAGGTTGGTGGAGGAAAGGAGCCGCGCCCTGCTCGGGCGCGCCTTCTCCCGTGTCTTCAGCCATCTCCAGAACATGGACCCTCACTTCGACTTCGACGCCGCCATCGCCCCAGTTCCCCAGGCCGTCCGGGGTGACCTGGCGGACTGGGTGGAAGACAGTGTGGATGCTCTTGTCAGGGCCTTCGCCTCAGACGATGATGACGCGATCGTGGCCGCCGACGAGGGTGGCGTGGTGAACGGTCTTGACGCCGCCGGCGACAACGCAGAAGGCGATGGCGAGGCCAGCGACGCCAGCGACGGTTCGGGTGGTGCTCCTGAGGATGCATTGGGGGATTTATCCGACTGACCGTGCGTTGCTCCTGTTTTCTTACCCTGCATGAATAGAACTCAGGCTTTTCGACCTGCCGATTGTAAGAGCATTTTGGGAGGGGGTGCCCCTCATGTAAAGCTTATGTTCAGCGTACTAGTGGGTGTTGTATGGCCCATGTGCCCGCGCCAAGTGGTTGGCTAGGTGAAGAACCGGATGGCTGGTTTACCTTTGTCCCGTGCGGGCCCCGAGATCATACGCGGGAGGTTGTGGTGTCTCGAGTGCCTCTTGATCGAATCCGTAGGATCTGCAGTGAAAAAGCCTCCTGAGAGGATACGGCGGCGGCAGTCTGGGCTGCACGCAAGCTAGGCCAGACCCGGCTCGCGAGGGGCTCACGAGGGGAGGCAGCTGAGGCGTGGTCGTAACCGAAACGCGAGAGATTGCTCGAACGAGACTAAACACCCCTTCCCCGAACACACGCAAATCTCAAATCTGAATCCAATTTAAATCCAGTGGGGGAAAGCAACAACCAAGGGAAAAGCAACGAAGGCAGAAAAAGGCCGCGTCCGGCAGCTAGTCTAGTCTTGGATGTCTTCTCACCAGCGCGGAGCTAAGTGCTGCCACTGGGCGTGGGAGGAAGCCCCAGGGCCTGAGGCCGGCACCCCTGAGACTCCAGGGCGTGTACAACCCCACTCATTATTACGTGAGAGTGTCACGGGGCGGCGAGCTTCACAGGCACTGGGCCTTCTTCACAGGTACCGACCTTGCTTCATATCGCCAGATGAGGGGCCCGCCTTGCGCCACACTCTAGTGCCATCAACAACGACCGGAAACCAGAACGCCGCCGATGGGGTAGAGCGGTCACCAGCGGTTCCCCCGACGACCACGGGTCCTCCGCCAGGGGCAGGCCCTAAGGCGCCTCCCCAGCGGAGGGCCTACCTCCTGGGAACGCCTTGCTCCGAACGCCGCGGTGGTGATGTCGGATCTCGGCCCCTCCCCTGCAGCCCCCGATGCCCTCCTCCTGAGGGGTAGGAGGCTGCGGGAGCGGGGCAGCTGCTCGCTGCGGCGACCTGCATCTCTTGCGACCCATGATTAGCGTATGCCTGCTCCTGAGGAATTAACGGTACCCGATAATCGTCACTTCCAGCATGGCCGGTGGGGCCGCCTTGGGACTCCTGGAAGAGCTTAGCTTCTGGTACCTCGTCCCCCCAGCTTGGGCTGAGGAGCGAGCATTGTTCGCCCTCGCGCGGGTGCCCTTGGTCCAACATGCGGGGCACGTACTCTTCGGGGGCCGCCACCCCGAAGGCCACGTCATAGTGCTCTACGTGCCATGCAGCTCTGCTTGACGTGCCAACCTAGGGGTGGTAATGCGGCGGCTCACTGGGGCCGTGGGTTGTGACGAGTCCTTCTTCGCCAGCGGGGAGCGTAGTCAGCGCAACTGCTGGCCCAGTGCCGACGGCTTCATTGGCGCCGGGTAGCCTTGGAGCCCGCGGGCGCGCGTGGGGCCCCCGTGCGGGCTGCTCTGGTCCTGAGACGGGAGTTGAGTGCAGACGGGGTGAGCCCCCGAGGCAGCGAAGCCCAGGAGCTCTGCCACCCGCTCCAGCAGCACGTCGTGGCCGCCTTCCATCAGCCTGCACTGCAGCATATCTCGGGCCACCATGAGCGCGGCCCTTGAGTTCGCCTGCTCCCAGCGAGTGTACGGCGCCGTGGCCGCGGCGTGGTTGGAGGCTCTTGCTGCCAACCACATCTGTCGCGGTGTGAGAGCCATCAGGGTCTGTCCGCGTCACCCACAGCCCGCGGCGCCCTGCGGACCGCGAGCTGCCTGGGGCGCTGGGTTGCCCTGGGCGAGCGGCTCTGCGCCGGCGGGCCAAGCTGTCCAGGGGGCAGGGTTGCCCGCTTGGTCGCCGGACATGGTGATGACGATGCGGTGAGACACAGGGCGACGGAAGACGAATTCCGGAGCACACCTACCTGGCGCGCCAAATGTCGGATTTAGGGGTCCGGCAGACCCTTGAGGTTCGAACACTGGGGTGCGCGCGGAGGTTTCGCCTTCTACCTACCTGTTCCTCGCTGAATCGCTAGGGTCTAAACT
Source organism: Triticum dicoccoides (assembly GCF_002162155.2). Taxonomy (NCBI): domain Eukaryota; kingdom Viridiplantae; phylum Streptophyta; class Magnoliopsida; order Poales; family Poaceae; genus Triticum; species Triticum dicoccoides. Next base: position 280,870,322 of record NC_041391.1, read on the forward strand.
ACGAGAAGAACAACACAAAAGACACAGGATTTATACTGGTTCAGGCCACCATTGTGGTGTAATACCCTACTCCAGTGTGTGGTGTGGTGGATTGCCTCTTAGGCTGATGAACAATACAAGGAAGAACAACCTCGCGAGGGTCTGTTCTTGTGGTCTTTCTCTCCTTGCCGGCCGGATGGATCGATCGGGTCCCTTTTACCCTGTGGGTGGCTAGTCCTATTTATAGGCGAAGGCCCTGGGCCTCTTCCCAAATATTGAGCGGGAAGGGCGCCAACAACTGGCCAATTTGAAGGGGAACATCTAGTACACTTATCCTGACTAAAGTTGGTCCTCGCCTGTCAAAGGCTCTGGTGGTGACGCTGACTTGGGCTCCACGGTGACCTCCATCCTGCCGTTGGACTGGTCTTGGTCTTGTTGCACCGAAATGGATGCCTTTGCTTGATGCTCTCGCCTGCGCTTGCTCCCCTTGCACCAAAGAGGAAAGAAGGACACTGCGCAGGCCGGCGCCCGGCAGGCGCCCTTGGTCGTCATGGCTTGCGTCATGGGCACCTCGCGAGGTACCCCACCTTGAACTCTCCGCCTCCTCGTGAGCCAGCCTGACGAGGCCGTGCCTGAGGAAGCTCCTTGTCATTCGTCCCGCGAGGCTTGGCCCCTCGCGAGGGTCTTGAGCTTGTGCTGATGAAGATGGGCCGTGCTGGGCCCCCTTTGAGCCACGTCGCAGGCCGCAGGCAGGCAAGTCTGGCGACCCCCGTTCCCAGAACGCCGACAGAATGCTCTCAATGTCACATATGGTGGAGTCACTCATGTGGTGGTGGCTCTCCTCACATGACAAATTAGGCATCTCAACATATGTGGGTGTCGGAGAGGTGTAGGTGCAAATGTCTCCATGCTCGGTCACGTAGCTTGACTCGGAGTATGAGTCCAATGTGGGCGCCGTCTTCATGTTGTTGAAGAGGTTCGCGCTTGTTGCCGTGGTCGAAGGGGATGGCCCTTGCTCGACCTTCTTGTCACCGTCTTGGTGTGGGAGGCCCATATGATGTGGCACCTCGTAGCTCGTCTCCATGACCGAAGGGAATTTCCCATGCTCGGCCATCTTCCTTGAGGGGCTTCCGAAGATGGAAGTGTCACCCTCGCTCGTAGGTAGTCGCCTTGGACTTGATGAAGTCGATGTAGGCGTACACGTGGGAAGTAGGCGAAGATGCCGTACGTCCAAAGGCGAAGATGCCTTGAGAACACTTGGCGAAGATGCCGAAGTGGTTGATGTAGCCGTAGTGCCGTCTTGGTGGTGGTCATCTCACGGTCTTCTTTTGTGCTCTTGAAGCTTGGACTTGGCGTGAAGTAGGGCTTGTTGGGACTTGTGCACTTGCGCTTGTGGAGCATCTTCATGACGATGATGTCGTTGTCGTGCTTGAGCTCGTAGTAGATGTCGTTCGTCGTCGTCGTGCACATGATGCTTGGAGGTGACTTGCCCTTCATGACGATGTTGATCACGAACGTGATGGTGATCGCCATGTAGATGTGGACGAGGACAATCTGCACTTGCATCGTGTCCGTGCTCCGAAGACTTGTGGCTTGAATGTCGCTGCCTTGAAGATGACGAAGGGGAAGAAGACTTGATCAAGGCTCTAATCTCCTCCATCCTTGCATCTTGCTCCTCTTTATGTGCGGAAAGCTTCTTGTCGATGTAGTCCCTTTTCCTTGCTTCGGAGTAACGAATGTCGATGGATATGTTCTTGATGCGCTCTCGCAATCTTGATTGTGCGCGTTGCATTTGTTGTTGTAGATTGAAGATAGACGCTTTGGAGATGTAGTTGTTCACGCCGTCGTTGTTGTCGTAGACCGGAGATGAAATGCCTTGCCTATCCATCACAAGACTCGAGCAAATATGAGTGGGAGAAAGAGAGGAACTTATACCAATGTACCTTGACCGATGTTGACAATGAATCAAGTTCACTCAAATGCGGACAATGAAATAGCACTATTGGTACCAATCCTTGTCGGTTCTCACACCTACACAAGTAAAGCTTATGGAGGAGCTCGGTGAGGATAGTGGCACAAAAATTTAATGCAAAATGTTAGCAGGAGTCAATAATGTTGAAAGAGATTCATAAATTCGCAAGTGAAACAAATGGACCAATAGCAAAGAATGGCACACGGAAACACACACACAGATAGATAAATGGGGTCGTGCAACCAAGGAATGAGCACAAAATGTGGAATCCACGAAAAACGCTCGTGTTGCACAACTCAAGAGAGACGCTAGCACGATTGCTCAATAGGCGGATACGACACTTGTGCACAACCTATAAGATGCAAAATTGACAAACTTCTATCCCAAGTATGATATGTATGTATGGTTCCCGGTGTTTCTCTCAAGATGATCCAAGATGATCGGATATGACAATCTTATATGCAATGTGGTATGATGCTATGGCACTTGCTTACAAGCTTCTTTACTCTCTTTCTTTTGCTTAAAAGCTTTATTTCTTTTTTTTGTATGGCCACTTTTGCACGATGCACAAACCAAGATAGCAATTGTGTATATGCGGGAACAAACTTGTGACACACGATATGATAGCAATATATGCACCACAATGATATGGTATGTATGCTATGGGAAGTATGATCACTAATGTGCACAAGTAACGTTGCCGGCAATACTCAAATGGCTAGTCTCGATAGGCAGGTAACGCAAAATGGGCTAGGGGTTAACAATGCAATGGCAAGGGGAATATACAATGGAGGGATACCACAATACCAAGATGATATGGAGGTTACCGTCCGGCGATGATGAGTAGCGGTGTTCTTGATGTAGAAACCAAGATGATGGAGTCTCGTCCCTAAGTAGCCGAAACACCTTAGGAAACGGAAAAACCGCGAACTCAAAATCTCAAACGTCAAATGTCAAAATGGTGGTAGCGAAAAGCGGTGGTGGTTTGCACTTGGCAATGCGGAAGTGAAATGATTGGCTATACACGTGTCGGAGTTGAAGTTGTCGTCCCTAAGTAGCCTAAACACCTTAGGAGACACAAGCCACAACTCAAACAAAATTGGGTTAAGATGGGGTGGCGGAAGTGTATGGTGGGCAAGCCTATGAGGAAGGTATGGTGGTGGTTGATGAAGAAGCAACCGTCCCTAAGTAGCCGAAACATCTTAGGAGACTCAAGTCACTACTCAAACAACCTCAAATGCTACGGGGAACAAAATGGGTTAGGTTGCGGAAGTCGGTGGTGGCTATGTGGATGATGTGGTGGAAGCCCTAGGCAAACTTGCCAAAATTCACAAAATTTGATGGAGTCAAATGATGTTGGTGGTATTTTTTTGGGAAGGGGGATGTCAAGAGCTTCAAAACGAGCTAAAGAACGTCAAAATCGGACTCCGGATAAATTAGTTATGGTCAAAACGGTGAAATGGAAAAAGCTGAAATCCCAGGGGCCGGACATCCGGGGCTCGGGCCGGATTTCCGGGACCTGATGTCCAAAAACTTGTGCGAAAATGCACTCCAGGAGCCGGATGTCCGGGCTAATGGGTGGATGTCCGGGGGTCGGGCTGGATGTCCGGGCTCCAAATCCGAGGATGAACTCGAGGAACTCGATTTTGGGGCGGAAATTGATGATTTTGGGGGCAAAATTTGATGGATTTCGTGGATGAAAGGTGGGGAAACTTGGGGGAAAGCTAGATCCACTTGAAACCAAGCAAATCCACGGATCAAAATCAACAAAACATCATCAAACAAACAAATCACAAAAAAATTTGGGGGCTATTTTTGGTGGGGATTTTCGGATTTAGGACGAAATCAACAAAATCAAGCTAGAAAAAGAGGGGTAGGGGCTCCAAAAACGTGATCAACGTAGCTCATGATACCAAGATGATGTAGGGCGGAACCCTAGGGGCCGATCTTTTACGTTTGGAGTGGATCCTACGGGGAAACACGAAGAACGCGCGGAAAACACAAAGGGGAAAACACGGGGAGGAACGAGAGAATCACTCAACCGACAAGTATCGATCACACAAGGGCTAGATCACCGAAGACATAAGGTAGCACAAGATTCAAAATCAACAAAGGAAAGATACAAAGGTAGCCGTTCTTCTCCGTGAGGAGGTCTTGATGGTCTTCCCTTGAAGGGGTCTTGAATCCGCTTGGGGGATCTTCTCCGAAGAGGTCGTGAGCTCCGAGGAGAAGTAACCAAGTGGATGAGCAAGGCTCTCACACAAAATATGAGCTAAACCAATGCTAACCCTAAAACGTAGGTGGAGAGGGAGTATATATAGTCTAAGGGGCGAAGGGGTACATGGGCCTCGGCCTAGATGCACTACACGCAGGCAGGGGAGGCTGGATGTTCGGGCGTTGGGCCGGATGTCCGGGCCTTCGCGAGGTGCCGGATGTCCGGGCTAGCGGGCCGGATGTCTGGGCTGGAGTGGCCGATTCTTCTGCTCTATGGATAGCGTGCGCCGGATTTCCGGGCAGGCGCCGGATGTCCGGCGGCTCGGGAAGGGCCGGATGTCCGGGCTGACGGGGTTCAGCTTCTGGACGCGTTCTGTGATGGGCGCCGGATGTCTGGGATGTGGCCAGATGTCCGGGCTTGCGGGAAGGGCCGGATGTCCGGGCTGGGGCCGGATGTCCGGGGCCTGTAGCAGCTGGCTCTTCTTCCTTCTCCTCTTACATGCTTGGCCTTTGTCCTTTGATTCTCCATGGTCATCTCGGTTCTACCTGAGTTTAGGCAAGGTCCATGCATGAGGTAGCAACCATGTCTCACGTGAATGGAAAGGGGAAGCATTTAGGAACGGGTTCACCTTGTGTCCAATGGCGCATAGTCGAGGTCTCATCTTATGTATCCTTGGGGCTTGGGGAGTAGTCGGAGTGTACATGGGGATGAACGTGGGATGCTCCGCATCACGCCGCCTCCGCATCCACCCACCACGTACATCACTATGACTCCCACAACATGAACCCGGACACCACAATCGAGGGCAAACTACAACTACAGTGACACCCACAAGTGTACTTGGTGCCTCGGAGCACACGCAGGCAAAACTTAGCTGGGAACCATACAATCCACCACTGGAGCACCGGATCCGCCTCCTGGGGCCGGATGCGGCATACCCAGGCAGAGCAGAGCGGCCACAACGCCTTGCTCGCCTCCAGTTGACCCAAGCGAAGGACCACCAGCTAGCACAGACTTCAGATCTAAAGAGGGCGACGACCATAACAACCGAATGGTGAACAAACCTTGCCACCCCGAACCTCGGCCAGGATGGGGCCGCCATGGCCGACACCGCATCACACAGGGCCAGGAGAGAATGCCACCATCGGGATGGGTGAAACACAGATTGGGCGACGCAAGGGAGAGTAGGGGTATGAGGGCACGCCCGCCACCAGCCTGAGCCGCACATGCGAGGATCGCAATGGACATCGGTGAGGACGTCGGTGATTGCGGGGGAGGGGGTGGCAGTGCCGATGCTAGGGTTTTGACCACGAGTCATCCACAATTTTTGTATCAAACTAAACCAAATAGTACCTATGATGGACGATCCCTATCATCTATGAACCCGCCTAAGCATATAGGTTACTAAATTTGAACTAAAACTACAACACTTATTGTGGATTAGAGGGAGTAGTAAATTGTTCCAGTGGTCATATGTCTCCATCATGTGCTATGTTTATTTTTCTTTGGAGGGGTTAGGCCCGCTCTTCTCCTTTCTTTGGCTCCCAGACTTAAGAAGTGGCAGTCCTATCCCAAGATCGAGATACAAAAGAACCCTCAAAAACCCTAAATAGCATGGAGATGCAGATGCACGAAATAGCATGAATCCTAAAAGATTGAAGAGTGGGCAAAGGGGAGGGGAGAGAAAGAGCTTACCGGGTGGTTGCATTGCCGGCGTGTTGTGAAACCATGTGTAACCATGTTCCATAAACCATAAAAAAATATGTAACCATGTTGTGAAATAAATGTGCCCACCATGTGTAACATGGTTGCGCTGCCGACGGGTTATCCCTTTTGTGTTAGAAAAAAATCCAGAGACCATGTTCATGTGATGACAAAAAAATTAAATATAAATAAAAAAAAATGTATTCACCATAGATTTAGGTGTTGCATTTTCCTATAAAGAAAATAATTATGCAAGTGTGTGAGCTGATTGTAATAAAATATGTCTGGTGCCTGTATTGGAAAGCCGGTGCCCAACATTAGGTACTAATAACTTTATATACATACATGAGTATAAATGATAACGAATAACAAAGTCTACACTGGAATAATAAAAAGCAGATAAGTGGGCTTGCATATCAGATGTTTAGATTAGTTAAATGAACAAGCCTACTATCCATTTTTGAATCAAAATCCTTGCGATTTTCACAGATCAAAGTGATCGATGTTTAAGACTCCATAAGTTGTATCCTTAATCTCTTGCCCCAGTAAGGGTTCAAGTTATCAGTTTCAGCTGTGAGTGTAGGAAAGAACTGCATTCACAAGTGTGGCATTGGACGTAAAGGGTAAACATAAATAACAGCATAACTATAAGACACAAACTTGATAAAGATGGTGCTAATCTTGTCTCAAACGTACAAGTTATCTCATAAACAAAAGGTAGGAAAACTCTGACCAGTTTAATAAACTGAACAAGATATGTATCGTATCCTCGCAAATGTTCCTTTTCTTTGCAAGACTGACTTTTTTTGAGGTAACATTCCGGTTTCATAGGTCCATGGTAAATAGAATAAACCGAATCAGAGAAAACTATAAATATATAGCTCTTCCACCTTGTCAAGCACCCATATCAGTACATCATAATGCCTGCATGAAACTGAAACAATTCATAGTTAGTAAACAATTCTATGGAGCAAAAGGGTAACCGACAATATAACTCTTGCAAACGAAATCAACGCCTACATCAATAAAATTTTACAATTAGAAAATAGCAGATCGTTACCCAATCCTCTCCTTTTACTAAAAAAATGATTGATATACATAACCCTCAAAATATTGTGAGACCTCCTGAAAGGTAGACTCAAGTTTCGTCATTGTTTTTGTTGCAAGCTCTGCCTAATCACACAGATCAGTGCAACGCAATTTTGAAACATCAAATAAAGTCAATCAAATGCAATGTTTCTGTTCACTTTACCTATTCTTGCTCCGCAAGACTGGTCAGTACTAATGAACTCGAAAGAAAATTTTGTATCTGACACCACAATAGGCATTTGCAGCTCCCAATCAAAGAAGCCACTCAGGAAGGATACTACATTATTCAAATTCAACAAATGATCAAGATCCATGGGAGTATTCAAATCATCAGTCAAATTATAAGACACGATAAATTTGAATATCTCTCAAACACCACCATAGCCTGGACAAATCATCGCAACAGAATCAGAAGCGATGTGTAAAAGATATTGATGCTAAAAGGCTCGCCAACTTTTAGAATGAGCAGATCAGACAACGACCTTAGTGAAGCCCTAGGCCATGCTAGTCTACATGTTCAAGAAGATGGTGACACGTGTGCAACCATCGTCCGTGTCCGCGTCGACCTCTACCAGCGGCGGGCGCCTTAGGCCACGCACTCTCACTAGATCAGAACCACACGGTGATGATAGGCAGGAGAGCCTAGGAGACTGATTAAGTTTAGGTTCTATAATTTCACAGCGGAATAGAATAAGTGATCCGGCCGTGGTATTAAAATCACATAAAATTTTCATGAATATCATGTCATTGGTAAATGAAATGCAAGATGTGTCGGGCCGACCTTGTTACGTCTGTACGTCAAGGTGGCGGGCCGAAGGCACCTGAAAAAAGACAAGTATGGCCACATCAGGGTGTGGCAGTAATGTACACATCCTTTCTATCATCAAGCATAAGAAAATAAACCTTGAAGCTGCACAAACAACTACTATCATCGAGCACAAGAAACAAAGCTTGAAGTTGCATAAATATCAACCTCCATAGACATGCAATTTTGTTGACTTAAAACCATCATTTGGAACAATAATGAGGAGCCAAATTTCCATTCAATTCACCAAGGAAGTGCATAGGCAAAAAAAATACTCACGAAATGGCTGGCGGGTACCTCCTTGAGCAAATAATGGTGGCGAAGGCCTTACAAAATTCGGCATGGCTGAGGTACATCAAGGGTGCTCTGAACATTCAGTTTCTTCAGAGCCTTGCGATCTGGGAAAAAGGTTCACAATTTTCACCTCTCTCATTAACGGAATTGGTATCTGGTCATGGTCGTGGGAAGCTAGCGGAATTTCTCAACAAAGTCGGTCTACGCTGATCATTTCGTTTCCTCGACCAGGATCAGGCGAGTAGACTTCGACACCTCCCTAACGTCAAGCTATCAACCATAAAGAGCCTGACGGTCACCCTTCGCTGCCATAGTGCCATTAGGGAAAGAATGGATCAGAAAATTGCAGGTACACGCATCAAATATCCAAATCGTGAATGAACGAACAAAGGGCATCAAATGCAGGGAGGGCAGCTCACCTGCGACTGCGAGAACCCATATACTGTATAAATGATCTGTCGGCTCTGTTGTTCGATGGGCATCACGGTCGTGGCTGACGGGACGTGTAAAGGAGTAGATAGAGGGTACGCGGAGGAGGATGAGGGCAGGGGCGAGAGCGCGGAGGGGCCTCTGGTGCTTACTTTCATGAAGCCGAGGGTTCCAGGTAGAGGCTGCAAGAGTGGAGGTATGGCGGAATCAAATCAACCGAGGGTTCCAGGTAGAGGCCGCAGGAGTAGAGGTGTGCCGGAAGCAAATCAGAGGAGGTAATCCCAAATCAGAGGAGGTAGGGAAGGATAGGAGAAGGGACCAAGATATCAGGGAAGCTATCATGAAAAAAAAAAAGATATCAGGGAAGGAAACGATAATTGAGTATTTGTTGCCACTTGCGGATCTTTGGGAGGTTTTTACGGCATTAGATTGCGCTAGGTACGTATGCACGGGAGAGCCCGAGGTCAGACGGGCGACAAAATACCGACGGCGAACAAACGACGTACCGACTTCTTCTTTAGAAGTACTAGGCAATAGCCCGTGCGTTGGGGCATAAATATTCTATTGGTTTCACATTAATCATGTTTTGTTAGAGATCTCGTGCACATCGAATAGCATTGTCGATTGTTTTTACATCAAAATCGTCCTCTTCCTCCTTCTTTTCCTCCTGTAATCTTCGTCTCACCAATGTCGTTAATGGCACATCCGGCATACAATCCTCCAACCCTCTGACAATGGTGGGTTAATGTTGCGAATGGACAAGCGCCAAAGTCAACATGCTTTTCTTTTTTCAACTGGGCTCACATCCTTTACATTAATTTTGCAATCAACGGAAATACATCAGTCTATTTGGAGAACAAAGTCAACATGCTGATTACTATATAAATACATCAAATTACGTTTCTTAAAATTTGGCATCAAATAAAAAAATGTAGAAATAGTTGTTGATTATAGCTATTACTAATGTGGAAAAAATAACCTTTGAAGTGTGTGGTACGTGGTTTGCTTGCAGATACTCTTATATGTCTATATTTTTAAACATACTGTAAGATTCATTGTGCGTGATGCATCTGATGTATCAAAATTGAAGTTGTATGGATGGATATGTAACTGATGTATTAGATCAAAAATATTTGATGAAGCATACGCTCACGGGTCTAGACCGTTCACATCCATCAACCGCATGGAAAAAATATTGTAGTGAAGCCATCTATATTGAACCCCGCAGTTTCGAATCTACGTCCTATATGCCCATCACCTTGGCACTTAATAGCGAAGCCGACGACTGAATTTGCATAGTGAAAAACAACATTATTTACTAACCTTTCCTTTTAAAAGAAAATTTGAATTCAACCATAAGAACTCTTGCACCAGCCTAATCTAAGTTGATTTGTCTGGTGTACAAGAACCTGATATCGGGGACAGTAGTGACGTCACACACGGAGCGACTGGACGCCTAGAGCCACTTGGGCGAGCAGACTGTCCAGGGCGTGCGTTTGATCAGGCAGCACCCATTCATCGTTCATATATACAAGCATCTAACTAACTATGATGATGTGTTCACGCCAAAACTGCTGCTATGGCATATGATAGGTGTGCTCCTGTAATCCATTGAGGCGTGAAAAACCTCAGAAATACAATGTTGGCGGAATAATTTCCAACGGAGAATTAATCAATGGAAATCATACGAGCCACCACACCGGCACCCACATGCGTCAGCCACCAGGACATGCCGTCGTCCTTCCCGCACAAGACCGTGGAGGAGCCGAGGAGAGGTCGCGGAGCACGCGTCCAACATGGCACCATGCTGTCGAGCACCTGGACCTGGGGTCGAGGAGCATGATTCTATATCGACGAAGGGCAGAATACAGGGAAGCAAGTGTTAGCGAGGCGAGGCAGTGGAGGTCGAGCGGCGCCGAGGAGCCAAGGACGGGTTGGGGCTGGCGCTGGGCAACAACGCTAACCCTAGCGCCGCCAGTTCAACTTCAGGAGGAGGGAGTGCGTATGCATGTTAGGCGCTCGTTGGGGCTGGGCTTCGGCCTTCGGCCCATGTGCGATGTACGGATGATCGAGGAGCCCTAAAAAAAAGAGCGACGAGGAAAACACTGGTATCAGACGAAACGTATGAGGGAAAACGGAACGTTTCGTTTTTTTAGGTAGTAGAGATAAAGATATACGGCCGAATGCTAACAAAAACCATACGTAAATCCGTTCCCGAGCACCGCTAGTCAAACAAGCGAGCGAAAACGGATGTCCTCGGGTCAAACCAAATGTGCGGTCAAAGCAATATCTCAGCACCCAATTGGTCAAAAAGCTAACGTACATCACGGTCACGGCTATTTAAGGTGTTTGTTCCGAAGTCGCTTCAGTATTTACTTCTGGATTTGACAAAAGCGACCTCGCTCGTCCATCATCTCACCGAAATCACTGCATCTACGATACTTTTCTTCCGACATTCGTACGACCTGGAAACCGACGGCGTGCTGCTTTTTGCTGCTATCGCGTGGATGATGTTGAACATCGTCGGATGAAAGATGTCGTATGTAGAGCAACGTTGTCACTTAATCATGGCTACAAACATGATTATGTTTTCAGATCATACGCGGTAGTATGGTATGGAGAAACGGGAAAATGTCTCAGTCCTACGCCAATTAATGAGTATGAGTGTAAAAAACAAATCAAGGTGGATGTCGAAATTCTTATAGAACTACTCCCTCCATTTCAAATTATTTAGGTCGGAGTATGTAACTTTGCTAGTTTTTTCTCCATTGACAATTACAAATATACTCCCTCCATTCTAAATTATAAGATGTTTTGATTTTTTTAAATCAGATGTATATGGACACCTATTAGTATGTTTGTTCACTCATTTCAGCCTATGTATAGTTTGTATCGAAATATCTAAACCATCGTATAATTCGCAACGGGGTAGTATTTCTTTTGGCAAGCTACTTTGTTTTCCCATTTTGTCGGTAAACTGCTTGTGTTGAGTATATATAGCTTGCTTGTGTTCGGAGGACGTGAGCTAATGCATTCACTTGCTTGCGTACACATGGAGACGTCGGGGGGCGGCACGGCGCAGCACCACTTTGTGTGCCCCATCTCACTGCAGCCCATGCAGGACCCGGTCACGGCGCCCACCGGCATCTCCTACGACCGACGCGCCATCGAGCGGTGGCTCGCCAACGGCCACGCCACCTGCCCCGTCACCGGCCGGCCGCTCTCCCTCACCGACCTCACCCCGAACCACACCCTCCGCCGCCTCATACTCTCCTGGCATCCCGCGTCGAAGGTGGCACCTGACGTGGCGCCGACGTTGGAGCCCGATGATCCTGAGGTCGCTGTGCTCGTCGCGAAGGTGATGTCCCCGACTTCTTGCCCAACGGCCGATGTTCTCTGCGAGGCGGCGTCTTCTGCCGCTGTGAACATCACGGCGCGGCGGTGCATGGTGCGCGCCGGCGTGCAGTGGCGCGTGCTCCGTCTATTCTCGTCGTGCGGCAAGACGAGCTCGCGCGCTGTGATGCCCACCGTTGAAGCGTGCCTGGCTCTCCTTGACGCGCTCGACGTCTCCGCCGACGAGCTCCGGCCTCTCGTTTCCGGCAACCACGACCTCGTCGACGCGCTGACGCACGTGCTGGTGACGCTCGAGAATGGGACCTACACCGGCGGCGGCGGGAACACGACCAGAGACAGCGCGGTGCGGCTCCTAGACTCCGTGATCGAGTCGGCTGACGTGGTGCTGCTCGAGCGGCTGCGTCCGGAGCTCTTCCGCGCCGTCACGGCGGTAGTGCGCGACCGTACCGTATCCCCTGGCGCGACGCGCGCGGCGCTCCGTGCCCTCCTCAACTCGTGCCCCAGCGGCAACGGCAAGAACCGCGTCCTCATCGCCGAGGCCGGGGCGGCGCACGAGGCCATCGAGCTGGAGCTGTCCTCCTGGCCCTCGTCCCCGAGCGGCAAGAGCAGGCGCGTCACGGAGCTTGTCATGGCGCTGCTGGCCCGGCTGTGCGCGTGCGCGGAGGGGCGGGCTGCTGTGGTGGCGCACCCCGCGGGGATCGCACTGGTGGCAAAGCGTGCGCTGCGCGTGTCCGCGGCAACCGACACGTCCGCTGTGCGGGTGCTGGCGGCGGTCTGCGGCAGGGCGGCGTCGCCGGAGGTGGTGCGGGAGATGGCCCGCGTGGGCGCAGTAGGGAAGCTCTGCTGCATGCTGCAGGCCGACTGCGACCGAGACGTGAAGGAGACGGCGAGGGCCGTGCTGAGGATGCACTCCGGCGTGTGGTGCGGGTCGCCCTGCGTCAGCGCCTACCTGCTCTCTAGGTACCTCTAGTTAGCTGCCATGTCACACTTGCATTGGTGCATGGTGGAACTGGAACATGCTTGTTGCGACATCCTGTTGGTTAATTGGATTTGTTGGTTCCTTGATCAATTCTTGCTGGTTTGTAAGATAAACTGAAGTTGAAATCCCAAATTGGGCACTTGAGGTGTCACTGACATGTGGGGGCCAAGAGATGTCATTTTCATGACTCGTGACTCGGGAGTTGTGACATCTTTACAAATGCTAACCGCACATTACCATGGTTCAAATAGTTCAAATAAGGCGGACCAGGAGTCGACGAGTACATCACTGTGGAATAAATACAGTATGAACCATGCATGCGTGCATGCACCAGTGCATCACGTGTTGTAAAGGGCAAGAGTCAGCAGACTTGGAGCTCCTTGACTGAGACACAATACACATATACCCCGCATCCGTTTCATATCAATTCTTGTTTTGGTTACGCAGCTTTCGATCACTGTGTCGGCATATTGATGTAGTCTTCAAATCAAACTTTGTAAAATTTAACCAAATTTATATTTAAAAAATAGCATTCTTTTTTTTACGGGGTAAAAAATAGCATTCATCATGATATCAAATCAATATCCTCAAATCGGTCATGGAATATATTTTTATATTATATTTCATTTTGTATTTTAAAAAAATAAATTTGGTTAAACTTCACAAAGTTTGACCGAAGCAAAACTAATGTGCCAAGTAATATGAGAGGTATATATATCACCGTATTCAACATATACTACCGTCGGTCATGTCCCTACATGTTAGTTGTATGAAAGTAAAAATAAGGGACGTCGACGCCCTAGATACAACTGATATACTGGTCAGTCAAGTCGCCAATTACATGCACTATCTAAATACACCTGTGTTACTACAGGGTGAAATAATATCTAAAGAATTGTGGCGTGTGAACAAATTTTACTTGGGCGGGTGGCGTCCACTGCGTTGTGATTGATTGCATGCGAAATTAACTAGTACCTGGCTACTCCCTTTGTCCGTTAAAGAGTGTGCGTCTGGCTTCAGATTTTTTCCAAACTGGTAATTTTGCATTCCCTCCCCTGGTCTACGCCTCGAGGTCACCGCAGTGAGCGATGACCCAATCCTCTCATCCTCCCCCAAATCTAAGCCAGTTTTCTTCCTCTCCCCCAAACTCTCTCTCTCCCGATCCAATCCCACATTGCTCATAGTCAATCATTCAATCCAAGGCCATCGCTGGTCATGCAGAGATTAATGGCGGCCGGTCCATATAAGCTGCCGGTAGGGTGTGCATCGCACTGGATCCATGGAAGGCGACGGAGGAGCGGTAGGCAAAGGAGTGAGCGGAGGAGCAGAAGTCGGTCATGGCCAGCGAGGCAAGGCCATCACGGCGGCCGTCGGCGCAACACGCGACCGCGGCGGATCTGGTACTGGAGTCCCACACCATGCTCAAGCAGCCAGGTTCCGCCCTCGTACGTCCTTCGACGTCGGCGGAGCGGCGTCGAAGCCAAAATTTTCAGGTTCCTCTAGCTAGACAAGGGAGCAGGGGATGGCATTGAAGCTGGTGTCGGGCACATAGGTGTTGTACCTGCGGTGGAGCAGCTCATGCGAATGTGCAGGATGGCGTGGCGGCAGGTGCTGGGCAAAACAGTGTGGCGGCAGGTGCTGGGCAAGCTGGTCTTGGGGCTGACCAGGACGCCGTGGAGAAGACAAGCAAGTCTACTACTCCGTGAGTACCAGTAGCTCTCTAAGTTTGGCGATGCAAGCTGTGCCATGAATGAACAATTGGATAAATAATTTTAACCCAAAGTCCAACATTGCACCACATCTAATATTATAACTTCTAGTCGGCTAAGGCATGCATGACGCTCTCATATAGGTCGCGATCACAGTCTAAAACATTAGGAAGATTTCCTGCTCGTTCTAGGCCATCCTTGTACATGTGAGGGATCTTGTAGTCGTTGCCTCCACCTCTCTTCATGACCTCAATTAAGCAGCTTTGTAGTGTTAGGAAAATTTTGTTTATCTTATCGGCATCATAGGCATCATATTCATACTGCGAATTGTTGATTAGCTCATCTAAATTGTTAGACACCAGCTGATCAGACATAGACTATAGTGAAGAGAATAGACCAAGGTCTAGGATATTCATATCCAGTGAGTTCGAGGGCTGTTGCATGAGGCGAATATCAAGCCCAGTTTGGGCAACAACATTAAGGAAACCTAGGTCATTACTTGGGACATGTGAGGGCACATTGTCTTGCTGGATCCATATGGTCTCACCAGCGAGCTCTTGACGCCAAACTGCTTGAATAGCTGGTAGTAACTTTTGAATCAAAAACTCCCTCGATGTTTCTCTATTAATGGAGATTGTTTTCGTGATTAGTGTCCCTCTTGGATGGTAATCACTTTTCCTTGGCACTGGCTCCTACAAACAACAATACAACTCAAGTTGGATTAAGTACTGATGTGCAAAATAAATAAAATAAGTAAAGGTTGAAATTCACCTTTTTGATAAAGGGCCAAATGCCTATCTTTCTATAAAAAAATGCAAATACCTTCTGCATTGTATCTAGGCCTGGCTATAGCAACCAAAACATGATTTTGCCAATGGAGTTCTTATTTTGCATAGTCCTATGTGGGTCTTCTTCTGATGGCAGCTTATAGAATTTCACGTCTTCTTACTGGTGTTAAACCACTTTTCATATATATGGATTATGTTCCACATATCCCTGAACGTGGGCCTATTTTTCAAACTTTGCTCGTCAAATATAGAGAGACAAAACTGCAGCCTAGCCTTTTTGTTTGCTTCCTTCAAATATGGTTTGAGTGAGCTTGAATGCCTATCGAGCAAGATATCCATAAACATCCTATGTACTATGGTCTTCTTCACACCCAAGGCTCTTGTGAGGCTACATATAGTTCTCCTTTGGCTCCGAGGAATATCAGCAACCATACTGAGGTCAACTACAATCCATTTGAACCCAGAGTTTTTCGGCTTCCTTGATCTTACATCAACGGGTACGTCTTGTCGAAGACACTCCTCCACTCTCCTCCAAACACGTCTGACCTTGTGCACTGAAACATGGAACATGTTTGCAACTTCTCTAGTTGTGATCTTCTTTAATTTCTGATTGACACTTCTTGCTAGCAATTTTTCATAAATACCAGTCCTTTGCAAATCTATTAAATTCTTGTACATCATGAACTTGCTCATTATCTTGTTGCTCTTGCTCCACATCCATGTCTTCTTCTGGTGCTGAATCATTCATGGCTTCATCTGGTTCTAAATCATCAAGCTCTTCTTCCTCAAACTGAATCTCTATATCACATGCATACACACCATAGTCCTCCTCGTCAACTTGAAGGTTCTATAGAGCTTCATGCATTGCTTGCGCTTCCTCTTCCATGTTGTGAAAAACACCGCCTTGGTCTTGAAGTTCATCGTCTACAAGATGAGGTCATGTGATTAGTTGTATAAGATTATAATTAAACATAATTTTATCTTACTAACCTGATTTATCTGATTCATGCAGGTCCTCTTCTCGATGGGCAACATCGGCCTCATGTTCATCTTCTACCTCAAGACCGACCCATGTTAAGATTGAAGTGATGTGCAGGTTGGAGTTCTTCATGCGCGGCTTTGAAAATCAAAAGTCATAACACATGTCAATCTTTCTTTTTGATAAATTCAAATGTGAATAGTACCAAATATATTTGTTTTGTTTTTGGAGTTATGCTATGAAATTCTGTCAATAATATATTCCAACTTAACTTCTCAAATAGAATTACTGAATTGTTTCATTTAGGAATATTAGTTGCATCCAAAAGTAGATCTTCACGAGGTAATGATAGAAATAATATTTTCTCTGTCTTGGCTTTGTATAACAGGCACTTCAAAAATTGTTTGTCTTGTCACTTGTACGTTGTTAATGTAGTTTCAACATAAATTTATTTTACTAACCTAATTCATCCTGTTCATGTAGGTCCTCTTCTCCGTGGGCAACATCGGCCTCATGTTCATCTTCTACCTCAAGAAACATGTTTAGATCGAAGTGAACAATAAGAATTGAACAAATTAGCAAGGAGTACCTGGGTCCATGTTTAGATCAAAGTGATGTTCGGGTTGGAGTTCTTCATGCAAGGTAGCTCCATCTTCTTCATGTACATGATACTCATCCAAGGCAACTCCATCTTCTTCCTATATAGGCTGCTCATCCAAGGCAGCTTCATCTTCTTGCTATACAAGTTGGCAATTGAGATCAACAGGTTGCCAATTTAGATCAGGCAACCTACTAGCTTCTTCATCTCCCTCATCTGGTGCTGCTAAGTTCAACTCGATCGCCATGGCTAGTGTGTGTGTGGTCTACTGTTTGGTCCATGTAAGTTGGCTTTGTAGCTAGGCTTAGACGCTTGGTCTTCTAATTTTTGTGGCGCCAAGTACATTTGTTGTTTTACTAGTATAGTTGGCGGGAACAGTGAAATTTGGAGGTAAAATTGATGGCAGGAAGTCATTTCTAGTTTTTGGATTGCTTTTTTGCTTGTTTCATTAACTGTACACTTCAATCGAAGCAACACAGCGCTCTTAAATGAGGAGAGGAAGGGGTTTTATGCAAAAATCCTTAATTTTTCTTGAAATAGCCAGATGCGCACCCTTTGGCAAACAGAGGGAGTGCGCATGTAGTTCGGTGCAACACATGGATTTGGCAAGGGAAAATCGGAACAATTTTTATGCATTAATGGTTGCATGCTAAATCGATGTTCAGTTCCTGAATTTTTGAAGGGAACCCTCATGACACTTTATTAACTCAGTGGCAATGTTACATCAAGCAGTACATGAGATAGCAAGAAATTAGGTGCAACATCTACCCGCTCATACTCAGTCTGATGATCATAGCTATACCTAGCAAGAAAGTGTGCCAAGCCATTGGCTTCCCTAGGATAGAACGAATACGAGATAGAAGGAACGACGTGAGTTAAGTGGAAGCAATCAGCCAACACCGGCGCGTAGGGACTCAAAATATCTAAATTTCTCTTGCAAGCCTCAATATGCTCCACACAATCTGATTCCACCTAAACTTTGGTACAAGTCGCATCATACAACATCTTCAGGCCCCGTCGTAATGTGAACTCTTCTTCCATGGGTGTAACGCCCCGGTTTCGATGCGCCAGGTGTCCGCCAGTTATTCGTCGTCGTTGCCATGTCATTTGCTTGCGTATTGCATTTTATCATGTCTTCATGTGCATTTAATTTTGCATACGTGTTCGTCTCTTGCATCCGAGCATTTTTTACCGTTGTCCGTTTTGCAATCCGGTGCTCCTATGCCCTTCGGCGTACCCCTTTTGTCTCTCGTTGTGAGTGGGTGCTAAACGTTATCGGAATGGCCCGAGGTTTGCCAAGCGGCCTTGGTATAGCACCGGTAGACCAACTGTCAAGTTTCGTGCCATTTGGAGGTCGTTTGATACTCCAACGGTTAACCGCGTAGCCCAAAACCCCCCTTCTTTTTGCAGTCCAACACCCCTTCCAAAGTGGCCCAAAACCCATCCTAACCCCCTCCATGCTCTCGGACGTTCGATCATGATCGCGTGGCCAAAAACCGCTCCTCATTTGGACTCTCCTAGCTCCCAGAATCTATAAATAGGTCATCCCCTCCATTTTTCGCGGATGAATCCCCCTAACCCTAGCCCCGCTCCCTCTCCGCCGCCGGACACGTTCGGATCGGACCGGACGCGTCCGCGCCGCCGCCCGCAACCAACCGGAGGCCGCCACATGGCCATCTGGCCACCGCGCACGCCGCCGGCCCGCCGAGCCCGTCCCCAGCCCCCGCGGCCCGAGCCCGCTCCGCCGCCGCCCGCCGCCGCGGCCCACGTCCGCCTCCGCCCGCGTGCCCCCGCGCCGTCGGGCCTTGCCTCCCGATCACCGCCGTCGCCTCCGCCGCCGGGAGCCGAACCCTGCCGCCACGCCGCTGCGCCTCGCCGCTCGGCTGGAACCGTGCCGCCGCCTCCGCGCCGATCCCAGCCAGCACCGCCCCGCTCCTCTCACCGGAGCCGCAGCTCCACGCCGCCGGCCTCCTCCTCGCCGCCAGCCGCCGTGCCTCGCTCCGCGCGCCTCCTTCGCCCCTCTCCGACGCTGCCGGATCCGCCGTCCCTGCCCACTCCGACGAGCCCGGCCCCGCCCCATCCAGATCCAGATCTGGATCACGAGGTTGACCCCCCGATTTTCCCTAAGTCCCAAAATAATTGCATATTTTAGTCCCTGTTCATCGCATCATAACTCGGCATCCGTGGCTCCGTTTTGTGCATGTAGCATATCAAATTGTTTGTCTCAACGAGTACTTCAGTTCATTACATTGCATCATGTTCATTTGAGTCCATCTTGATGCCTGAATCATCGTTGCAAGAGTGCTATGTGATGTTAATCTGCTGAAACTGTTATAATTTGATGATTTGTTATTTTTGTTGCATTTGTTGTGTGCATCCTATGAGGTTGATGTCTACATGTGTTTTGTGATACATCATGCCATCTTTACAGGGGTGTATTCCATGTATTTTTGTGATCAATGTGGTGACTAGAACAAGCATGCAAACTAGGCTTCGTGATGTTGCTGATTTCAGTCCCTGTTCTGCTATTATTTTTATGCCATGTAAACTTGATGCTACAGAGAGATCCAAGAATATTTTGAGATACTTCAGTAAGGATGTTTTGAACATATGATTTTTATATATCCATTCATGCCCCTGTTTGCAATTATGGAGTAGTCTAGCATGTCATTTTCTTGCTCTACTTTTGCTATAAAATGTTTCCTGGCAGATTGTTTACATGTTATTCAATTTTGCCAAGGTTGTTGTAGTTGATCCTTGCATGTTATGAACTTGTTCTTGCCTTGGTTAGTTTCTTAAACATGTCTTCTTGCTGATGCTAAGCTTATCTTGTCATGCAATGACTTGTGGTGAGTGAATCAAGCTCGTGAAGTAGTGTACTTGCTGTTGCTGCTTTGCTAGGCTGAATCTGTTATTTTGTGATGCTATGTAAACCCGTTGCTACAAGTCATTCTATGCATAATCTGGAGATGTTCACGAAGGATGTTTTGTTCTACATGTCATGCTCCATCCGTCCATGCCTCTGGTTGCAATTCATGGCTTGCTGTAGCTTGTCCATATCTTGCTCCAAAGTTGCTAAATAATGTTGCTGTCAGCCTGTTAAGATTAAGTTCAGTTTTGCCATGTGTTTTGCTAGTGATCTATGTATCCTATGAACTCGATCTTGCCATGCTTAGCTTCATAAACATGTCTTCTTACTGTTGGTTGCCTTGCCATGCCATGTAATACTCTGTGGTGAGTGGTACAAGCTCACTAACATGCTTACTTATCGTTGTTCCTGCCATGTATGAATCTGCCATATAACTTGCTATGTTTACATGGGTGCCATTATATCTTCTGATCCTTTTTGGCTCATGGTCATTAAAGGACTTTTGTTATATGCAATTAGTAGATTCATCCCATGCCTTTGTTTACCATGATAAGTTCCTGTAGCATGTTGTTTGATAGCTCCAAACATTGCAACCTGATATTATTTCTGCAAAGTCTGAAACTGTTATTATTTGCAATCTTGCCATGTGTGTTTGAGCATGTTCTAATGATTTCTGGAGATAGCTCAGTGTTCATGTTTTGTTATGCTTTACCTGTACATCATGCCCATGCCTTTTGTTCTCATGTTGGGGTGTTGTAGCATATTGTTTTGATGCTTGCGTTATGCCTAGTTGCTGTTTTGGACAGCTTGTCCTTTAAACTTGTTCCATGTGTGTGTGTTGAACCGTTGCTCCGTTTTGGGTGTGCTCCATATGAAACTTGCTTGATTTTGCATGTAGTTTCATATTATGATGTTGCATCCTTGTTTTGAGGTGTTTGCTTGATGTTTGTATGCATTTTGCATCAATGCCATGTTTAACTTATTTTGCTCATATCTTCTAGGCCGTAGCTCCAAACTAAATGAACTTTATATGTAACTTGACTAGAATCGCGTATAGATCATCTTGGTGCATCTTAACTTGCTGTTTAACAACTTGAACATAAGGTTTATCCAGATCTGGACCAATTTCGAAATTTGCATATGAGGACTTACCGGAATTGTTATATGTTGTTTCCGGCCTCATTTAAACTTGCCTTGATGTGTTGCTCTTGTATGCATCATCTCTTGCCATGAGTAGCTTCATGTAGTCTTGTCTTGCATCATACTTGTTTGTGCATCATGCCTTGTTCATGTGTGGTGTGTTTACCATGTTGTGTGCTTCTTCTCGATAGTTCCCATTTCGTTGCGATCGTGAGGATTCGCTCGTCTACGCTTGGTTCGTCTTCGTGGCTTCATCTTCTTCATGGAATCGTTCTTCTTCCTTGCGGGATTTCAGGCAAGATGACCGCTACCCTGGATCTCATTACTATCATTGCTATGCTAGTTGCTTCGTTCTATCGCTATGTTGCGTTACCTATCTTTTGCTCCTCAAGCCTCCCAAATTGCCATGAACCTCTAACCTTTTTCACCCTTTCTAGCAAACCATTGCTTGGCTATGTTACCACTTTGCTCAGCCCTTCTTATAGCGTTGTTAATTGCAGGTGAAGTTGAAGATTGCTCCATGGTGGACAGGATTATGTTGGGATATCACAATATCTCTTATTTAATTAATGCATCTATATATTTGGTAAAGGGTGGAAGACTCGGCCTTATGCCTGGTGTTTTGTTCCACTCTTGCCGCCCTAGTTTCCGTCATACCGGTGTTATGTTCCCGGATTTTGCGTTCCTTATGCGGTTGGGTGATTTATGGGACCCCTTGACAGTTCGCTTTTAATAAAACTCCTCCAGCAAGGCCCAACCTTGGTTTTACCATTTGCCTCACCACCACCTATACCCTTCCCTTGGGTCGGCCAACCCGAGGGTCATCTTTATTTTAGCCCCCCCGGGCCAATGCTTGTCTAAGTGTTGGTCCGAACCGAGTAGACTGCGGGGCCCCCTCGGGGGAACTCGAGGTCTAGTTTTACTCGTAGGATGTCTCATCCGGTGTTGCCCTGAGAACGAGATATGTGCAGCTCCTATCGGGATTGTCGGCGCATCGGGCGGCTTTGCTGGTCTTGTTTTACCATTGTCGAAATGTCTTGTAAACCGGGATTCCGAGTCTGATCGGGTCTTCCTGGGAGAAGGTATATCCTTCGTTGATCGCGAGAGCTTATCATGGGCTAAGTTGGGACACCCCTGTAGGGTATAAACTTTCGAAAGCCGTGCCCGCGGTTATGTAGTAGATGGGAATTTGTTAATGTCCGGTTGTAGATAACTTGACACCTGATTCGAATTAAAACGCATCAACAGCGTGTGTAGCCGTGATGGTCTCTTTTCGGGGAGTCCGGGAAGTGAACACGGTTTTGGGTTATGTTTGACGTAAGTAGGAGTTCAGGATCACTTCTTGATCATTGCTAGCTTCACGACCGTTCCGCTTGCTCTCTTCTCGCTCTTATTTGCGTATGTTAGCCACCATACTTGCTTAGTCGCTGCTGCAACCTCACCACTTTACCCCTTCCTTTCCCTTTAAGCTTTGCTAGTCTTGATACCCATGGTAATGGGATTGCTGAGTCCTCGTGGCTCACAGATTACTACAACAACAGTTGCAGGTACATGTTATGGGATGATCATGACGCGAGAGCGATGTTACTTGTTTTGGAGTTCTTCTTCTGCTTCTTCGATCAGGGATAGGTTCCAGGTCGGCAGCCTGGGCTAGCAGGGTGGATGTCGTTTGAGTTTCTGTTTGTGTTTCATCCGATGTAATGTTGTTGTAATGATATCCACCTTGCAAAAGCGTTTCAATATGCGGTTCTATCCTTGGTGGGACCTTCGAGTCTCATTAGGATAGTATCGCATATTGGGCGTGACAATGGGTGCGTTCATAATATGCATAATTACTCCGCAACCCTAGCTGCGACTTCTCCCGGAGAGTTTTGAAGGATAGTCGTGACTGCTCCACTTCCATCCTCGAAGAAGGATGCATCTATATTTAGCTTCTAATAACCGTCTGAATGTTTCTGCCATCTTACTTCGACTATGGGGCAGTGGGGCGAACTGCATGATTCACTGTGATTTCCTGAATAGTGAACGCCGAGCTTGGTGCAGTTTTAGCTGAATCTCCTTTCACTAATTGTCTATGTTCCCACTTGATATATGATATACCCACAACCACAGTTTCCTATAGCCCAAGTTGTCCAAGTACTAACGGTTTCCTGGTCACAGTCCGTAGAATTTCCTCGAGAACAATAGAGCCAGATCGATCAACACGTAGAGCCTTATCAATAGTATCCACCAATCCCAAGTACTTCCAAACTTCTCTGGCTCGATGGCAAGTGAATAACATATGGCGAATATGTTCAGGCCCAGCTCGACAAATTGAACACTAAGGGAAACTTTGTTGTGTCTATTACTACACACACAACCCAGGAACTATCCCATTGATGAGACCAATTTATGTGATGATTTTGATAGATATTTTGTGCCTACATGGTAGGATTTTTGGAATTTTACCGTGTTCGTGCACCTTTTTTTGTTGATATTGCTCAGGTAACGCTTTTTGGACAAAATAGTACTTTTATGGATGAAATCCCAGGAATGGTAGTGAAAATCACATATTCAATGTGATAATCAACTACCATAAAAGAATGGGACAATTACACTTTTGGCCTTAGTTGTGCCGACCCGTGGGTTTTGTCCTTACTTTTCGGCTCTGCTCTGTTTTGCCTTAGATTTGTCTCGGAGGTCGTCTGAATGCCCTTTGACCGTTTGACAAATATTTTGAAAATCCATAACAAATTCATATGAACTCATAAAAATGCAAATAAGATATCAAATGTTTAGAAAAACATTACCTTTATATGCATGTCATTTGCATTTAGGAAAAAAAGTATGTTTAAACAACCTAAGGTTATTAATGTTATTAACATTATTAAAAATAAAAAGGCGCATACAATACTTTTTTCATGAATTACAAGCAAATATAGGTGATGTTTTCTGAACATTCTGATATCTAATTTGCATTTTTGTGAATTCATATAAACTTATTATGAAGTTTCATAATAATGATCAATGTCGTTTGAAAATTCATAACATGGTTATATTAACTCGGAAAAAGGCAAATAAGGTATGACGATGTTGAGAAAACATCACCTACATTTGCATGTAATTTTTATTCATGAAAAGGTATTTTTATACCTTTTTTACTTTTAATCATGTTAATAACATTAATAACCTCGAGTAGTTTAACCATAATTTTTTCCTTATGCAAATGACATGCACATAAAGTTAATGTCTTTCTAAACAATTTTTATATTTTATTTCCATTTTATGGGTTGAGATGAATTTTTTATGAATTTTCAAAGTATTGGTCAAACGGTCAAATGGCACTCAGACAACCCCAGGGATCAATCTAAGGGCAAAACTGAGCAGTGTCGAAATGTAAGGGCAAAACCAATGTGGGTGGTCCTGACTAAGGGAAAAAATGCATTTGTCCCAAGAATAAGCAAAGGGGCCAAAGGAGGAGCCGTTGTGGCACATCCAGAGTCGAAGATAGCGCATCATACGAGCGCGATAGCTTGTATGGGTGGTCGTATGGAGTGCCAGCGCCGCCACCTCGTAAACTATTTTCACCCTGTGAAATTGGATCATGAATCAGACGCCCAGAAAGATCAGAAACTCGTCCAAAAGGCAGAGCCCTATCCTCTGGAGATCATCCAGAGGAGGGATTATCATGGAGGAGATCGTCATCTTCACCACCAAGAACAAGGGGGCTACAACATCATCACCACCGTCATCACCATCATCTCCACCATCATCAGGGGCGGAGCCAGGGGGGACGAGCAGGGGCCTGGCCCCCCCCCCAACGATCAACAATTTTAGTAGAAGCAACTAGTAATTATCAACGAGATTCGATCAATATACGTACTCGCCCCCCCCCCCCTATACTCGAATCCTGGCTCCGCCACTGACCATCATCATGATCATCATCATCATCCACATCCATCTCAATGTAACATCAAGAACCCTAGTGGATTGTCTTGTGTGCTACATTTGTGATTCATCTATGTTCACCACCATTATTATTATGATGTTCGTTGTCTCCAAGTATGAGTAGACCCCTAGTTCTCTGGGATATGGATGAACCATGGTATGTATAGGATATGAACCGTTATTTTGGGATATGGCATACTCTATTAAATTCTTAGTTTAATAACTTTGTGAATATTGTGAAGGGCGCCCACTCAGCATTACCGCTTTATGGCCACGAAGTATATCACTATTGTCGTAAAGCGTAGGATGTGAAGGTAATTCGAGGTGACAGTAAAAGCCTTTACTCCTAGCTTTTGCAATTGTTAGGGGAATTGCGGAGAACCCTTAGAGAGGTCGTGTCCACGGGGTAAACCTTAAGTATCATAGTTCTAACCCTCTAGGGAGACTATGGTGACGGCGTGCGTTGCACGAAGTCTACCTCGAGTAGAACGTGTTATGTACCCGGCTCTGCCCAGCATAATCGTCAAGAGTGGCTCAAGTATCCTTACCATACTATGCCCACATATAGGTTGCGTTAGAAACATACCAATGGGAATTTCGGACACCTTAAGAACCTAATCCTCTGCTAGTTCATCAGTTATTCTGTTTTCTTATTACTTTTATGTTATTTACTTTAAAGTTTGCTCCGCACAACAACAACAAATTTATTTCTTTCCTAACTTTGTCTAGAGTCTACAATCACTTGCGGGCATAAATCCATAATTAGTTATAAGAGGCATCATCTGATTCTTGTGCTCCCTGTATCGATACTCTTACTTCAAAAAGGGTACAACTAAACCATGTGCACTTGCAGGCCATCACCCATGCAATGCACGCCATGCAAATATTTTTTATATTTCTTGGGATTTGTATTTTCCACAGAATCTCCCAGACGGGATTAGTGCTAGATGTTTCAGTCGGTCTCTTCTTAACTTTGTACCAAACTGATGCTCCCATTATAAATAGTATGCCGACCTCATAGAAAATTGGTGTGTTCTCATTTTGTGCCAAGATATGAAATCCTCGGTGAGATGTTCCGACAACGGAATTTTGAGGATCCTCTTTGTATCCAGAGGCACAAAAACTTGTCTTAA
The DNA here is from genome assembly GCF_002162155.2 of Triticum dicoccoides. Lineage (NCBI taxonomy): Eukaryota > Viridiplantae > Streptophyta > Magnoliopsida > Poales > Poaceae > Triticum > Triticum dicoccoides. The sequence continues at coordinate 280,896,285 of NC_041391.1, forward strand.
CAATATTTCATCCCAATATCCTGTTAATGGATCAATCAACTCGTCAATAGTAGTTAGCAAAGCATTATCTCTTTGCGTTATAACTTTCCTCGAAGGATTTTAAGGTACCCAATGATCGTCCCAAATATGTATATGTGCGCATGTTCCAACCCTCCAAATATGGCCCTTTTAAAGGTTTGGAGTCCCGCAACAATACTTTGTCATATGAAGGATGCGCCCTTCTTTGACCCAGCTTTCAAAACATTTCCATGTGGGTAGTATTTGGCTCGTAATACCCGTGCACACAAAGTATCAGGATGTGTAACTAATCTCCAACTCTTTTTAGCAAGCATAGCAAGATTAAAAGCATGTAAATCTCTAAAACCCATGCCTCCTTTACACTTGGCAAACACATTTGCTACTTCTTGAGCTTGTGTTGGTTTTTCCCTTGAAGAGGAAAGGGTGATGCAGCAAAGTAGAGATAAGTATTTCCTTCTGTTTGAGAACCAAGATGTCAATCCAGTAGGAGAAGAATGGACAAATCACCAATACCTATACAAACAATCAAACACTTGCACCCAATGCGATAAAGGGGTTCTCAATCCCTTCACGGTCACTTGCAAAAGTGAGATCTGATAGAGATAGATAAACAAAAGATAAAATATTTTGTGTTTTTTGATTTATAGATCTGAAAGTAAAAGATTGCAAAATAGTAGATCGGAAACTAATATGATTGAAAATAGAAGATCGGAAACTAATATGATGGAAAATAGACCCAAGGGCCATAGGTTTCACTAGAGGCTTCTCTCTTGAAGGCAAATAATACGATGGGTGAACAAATTACTGTCGAGCAATTGATAGAAAAGCGCAAAGTTATGACAATATCCAAGGCTATGATTATGCAATATAGGCATCACGTCTGTATCAAGTAGATAGAAACGATTCCGCATCTACTACTATTACTCCAGATATCGACCAACTCCTGCCTGCATCTAGAGTATTAAGTTCATAAAGAACAGAGTAACGCATTAAGTAAGATGACATGATGTACATGAATGAACTCAAGAAATATGTGAAACCCCATATTTTTATCCTCGATGGCAACAATGCTATACGTGCCTCGCTACCCCTACTTTGTTACTGGGTGAGGATACCGCAATTTTGAACCCAAAGCTAAGCACCTCTCCCAGTGCAAGAAAAACCAATCTAGTTGGCCAAACCAACCCAATAATTCGAAGAAAATACAAAGATACCAAATCATCATATAAGAATTCAGAGGAGATTCAAATAATATTCATAGATAAGATGATCATAAATCCACAATTCATCGGATCTCGACAAACACACCGCAAAAGAAGATTACATTGGATAGATCTCCAAGAACATCGAGGAGAACATGGTATTGAGAATCAAAGAGAGAGAAGAAGCCATCTAGCTACTGGCTATGGACCTATAGGTCTGGGATGGACTACTCACGCTTCATCGGAGGGGCAATAGAGTTGATGTAGATGCCCTACGTGATCGAATCCCCCTCCGGCAGGGTGCCAGAAAAGGTCCCTAGATGGGATCTCACGGGAACAGAAGGTTGCGGCGGTGGAGAAGTGTTTTAGTGGATGCTTGCGGTGGTTTGGGAATATTTGCAAATATATAGGAGGAAGATCTAGGTCAGGGGTTACCGAGGGGCCCACAAGGTAAGAGGGCGCGCCCTACCCCCTGGGCGCACCCTCCACCCTTGTCACCGCCTCGTGGCTCTTCTGACTTGGACTCCAAGTCTCCTAGATGTCTTCTGATCCAAGAGAAAATCATCATGAAGTTTTATTCCGTTTGGACTCCGTTTAGTATTCCTTCTCTGCGAAGCTCAAAAACAAGGAAAAATAGAAACTGGCACTGGGCTCTAGGTTAATAGGTTAGTCCCAAAATAATATAAAATAGCATATTAATGCATATAAAACATCCAAAACAGACAATATAATAGCATGGAACAATAAAAAATTATATATATGTTGGAGACGTATCAACATTCGCCACCATGCGAACCAATGCATCTTTTGTTGCTCCTCAGAATCTCCCCACCAAAAAGCTACTGTTACATCAATAATTTCCTTGCATACTCCATGGCAAACACCGGGATAGACTGGATTATTGCCTTCAATAGTATTTCCTTACCACCCAATGAAAATAATTTTTCTTTCCATCCTTTCAGCAACTAATAATCCTTTCAACCAAATACTCAAAACTATTGCTTTTATCAAGACCTATCATAGAAGGAAGGCCCAAGTACTTATCTGAAAGAGCTTCTGTCATTTTTTTGAGAACTAAAGAGCTTCTGTCATTATGTTTAGTTCATTGCATATCTGAGCTTTCACATCAACATCAACATTAGGTCTAAAATAAACACTACTATTCCCATCACTCACCATCTATCCAGAACTTGGACAGTATTCATCCAACACCTGTCTCAATGAGGTTGCATTAATCAAATCCGTTCTCATAAGGATAAGGGAATCAACAACAAATAGTAAATGAGAAACGGATGGTGCATTTCTGCACACACGAACACCTTCAATGTCATGAACCTTCTTTTTTTGAGCCAAAGCACTCGATAAACCATCTGCACAAATCAAAAACAAATACGGAGATAAGGGGTCTCCCTGACGGAGGCCCTTAGTAGGAGTGAAACCTGTTGTCCCTTGATCATTGTATCTCACTTTGTACTTGACAGAGTTGACAGAAGCTGTCAGATATCGGGTTCCGGCAAAGCCCTTAAGGTTCGAACTCTGGGGTGCACGCGAAGATCTTTCCCCTGCCGATCCACATCCCAATGCCTCACTGCTAATCTAGCTACACGATGAATAACACAAGGGACACGGGGTTTATACTAGTTCGGGCCACCGTTGTGGTGTAATACCCTACTCTAGTTTGTGGTGTGGTGGATTGCCTCAGGGGCTGATGATGAACAGTACAGGGAAAGAACAGCCTCGTGAGAGGTGTTCTTGGGCTGGTGTGGCATTCTACTTAGGTGGGTTTGATCGCCTCTAGATTAGATGAGACCCCCCTCTGGATCAGATGAGAACTCTCTCTGGATCAGATAAGAACTTTCCCTCTACTGTGGTGGCTATCTCTATATATAGAGGCCCTGGTCCTCTCCCCAAATATTGAGCGGGAAGGGAGCCAACAATGACCATTTTGAAGGGGAACATCTAGTATAAGTTATCCTGACTAAAGTTGGTCTTCGGCTGCCAAAGGCACTGGCGATGACGCCGTCTTGGGATCCACGGTGACCTCCGTCCTGCCGCTCTGCTGGTCCTGGTCTCGTTGCACCGAAATGGTAACATTTGCTTGACGCCTCGGTACTCCGCTCCTGTGCTTGCCCCCTTTGCACCAAAGAGGAAACAAGGACACTGCACAGGCCGGCGCCCGCCTAGCGCCTGCCTGGTCTCGATCGTCATGGCTTGCGTCATGAGCACCTCGCGAGGTACCCCTGCCTTGATCTCTCTGCCTCCTCGCGAGCCAACCTGGTGAGGCCGCCCTTGAGGAAGCCTTGCATCGTCCGCCCCGCGAGGATCGGCCCCTCGCGAGGGTCTTGGGTTTGGGTTGATGAAGACGGGCCGTACTGGGCCACTGCTTGAGCCATGCCGCAGGCCGCAGGCAGGCAAGTCTAGGGACCCCCTTTCCCAGAACGCCGGCAGAAGCCATAAGAAATTGGACTACATCAGTGTGAAAACCCAAACAAATCATCATACACTCCAAAAATTTCCACTCAAACTGGTCATAGGATTTATGCATGTCTAGCTTAACCGCACAATAACTAACTTTTCCTTTCTTCTTATTCTTTGGTATGCAGAGTCTCATATGCTAACAAAATATTATATGTGATAAGCCTACCAGGGACAAAGGCACTTTGTACTAGCGATATAATATCATCAAGCAAACATTTTAGCCGGAAAGCAATCATCTTGGATATCACCTTATAAAGAACATTACAAAGTGAGATTGGCCTATATTGGGTAATTCTCTCTAGTCCATCTACCTTTGGAATACAGATGATGATTGTATCATTCCATCCCTTTGGAATTACCTTTATATTGATAGCATTAAGTATTTCCACTTTCAAAGCATCACCCAAAATTGCCCAGCTCAGTCCAAGCATTCTCTTATTAATCTTCTATGCCAAGTGAACTTGTCCCCAAACTAATCCAAATCTGATAAGTTGCAATCATCCAGTGCATCTCTGAACACTAACATGAAATGGCTCGGCCTAGGGTTACCTCCCTCCTTTTCAAATGAATACATAATGTCATTCAGGTCCCTAGTGACCATCCAAGGCATAGTGCAAACAGAATGAAGGTCTCACAACTGCTGCCAAGTCTGATGTTTATCTGCCCATTTGGGTTCTCCATACATCCCGGTAAACCTCCGGAAGTTTTCCAACCCACTACCAACAATACATCAATGTGGTTGTCAGTCTTATCTCTTAAAGTGAATGTCACTTCTTTTTTCCAATATAGAATCAGACCACCGCTCCGGGCATCACTCTGGACAACATATTTGTGATCCATCTTAAGTCTTTGACATAGACATTTAGCACGACAGTCATCTAGATGGGTCTCCATTAAGAACACCATTTACGGACTACTACATCTCTGAACATGCATAAGAGCTCTAACTATCACATCTTAATATCATTATTGCATCCGGCCAGCCTTGTCAGAGGACACTAAGCTCTCAGTAGTCTCACTCGACAGGAGCGACCAAATTGCTCCCAGTGGTCCTCCTTGTAACTTCACATAGCAAAGATTAAAATCTTAACAAAGAAAGAGAAGAAAAAACCGATCATGGAAGCTCGCACAACAGAGATTCATGTCGGGACAAAAAACCAGTACCATGCCATAGCATGCTGGGACTTCAGATAACTCTGGTAAGTTTGTAGCTAAGATCACCGCCAAATCTAGTTAGCACACATGCCTATTAAGCCTCCACTTTCCATGAACTACAAGATCCCAAAGGAGCAGGCACTATTGCAGGATGCTGCTACCGTGACACTACGATCAGAGACCCTTTGACAAACTGTGTGTGATGCATTAATCGCAAACGGTGATGTAAAAAACCCGCCAAAAAAGATGCAAAACATTTGTGATGGCAGATACATCAAACATGGTTCAGATTTTAGTTGCGTGTGCGATGCTGGGCATACGGTTGATCCATACGAACTATTTATGATTAGACAGAACAACAGAAACGAACAACCATATCAATGTGTGTGTGTGATATACGACATACAGTTCGCTCCGATGAACTGTTTGCTATTAGGGAAAGCAATAGAAATGGTCAGCTAGATCAAGGTGTGTGTGATAAACAGCATACGGTTCACTCGAATGAACTGTTTTTGATTAGGGAAGAGAACAGAAACAGTTCAACTTGAAAAGATGTGCATGATACGTGGCAAATAGGTCTGTAATCGAAAATGTGTGGGAAGACTGATAACAACACAGACGATTCCTGTTAACAAGCAGTGTGTGTTGTGAGCAAACGATTGCTGGTATACAATTGTCTGTGATTGATGAAATCATCACCGTCAGGTTCCATTGTTTAGTTCGTGTGCGATGTGATTTGCTCTGTCCGCATAACATCTACGCTCTGCCTGCAAAGCATCAACATATATACTTAGAAAGACAAAATTGCCAAACCAAATTAAGCATACAATTACACAAGTGACTACACACATCACATTTCCACATACCATAGTAAGAAATTACATGCATACTAAACTAGGAGAAACGAGCATCTAATCATCTACTTCTTGTTGCGATGACACTTGCCATTGCTCTGCTTCCGGCTGGATCCCTGTCCGTTTTGGGGAAGGAGGCACTTCCTCATGTCAATGATCCGCCTGTACATCTCGTAGCTCGTGTACACCTCCTTGGCCACGTACACGATGTGAGCTTTGTCGAGTTTCTCCATCCAGGCCGAATGCCAGGCACGCTTGTCCTTGTTGCAGGAATCCTTCATGTCTCTGTAGTAGGGATGGATGATGTCCTCGGCGAGGTGAACCAGTGAGTCCTTCTCATGATCGTTGCTGCCCCAGATGTTGTATTTGCCCTGGATGTCAGCAAGATTCTGGAAGGCGATGCACGAATTCCTGAGCACATTTACATTGTTGGTGATGTCCACTATAGCGAACATGTAGTGGGGGTTGTTGAAAAACCTGGCGAAACGCTCGCAAGGCCTTGTGGCCAGGCAGTAGTGGTAGAGGAGGACGTGATCACGCACACACATCTGGGCGACGACGATCTTGGGACAAGACCCGGCACAAGCACGGGTGTACTCGAGGTTGAACCCGACCACCTTGTACTTCTCCTCAGCAAGCAACAACTCCATGATGTGGATGGAGTGCTCCACCCAGACCAGGTTGTTGGTGTACACCACTGACAGCTTCTGTGGGTGTCCACCACGACATGCATGGTGAACTGCTGCTCATCGCCGGCAGCCGCTCAGAGCGCCATTGGAGCTGCGCAGGATACCCTCTAAGAATTTGTCATGGTGGGTGTGCTTCTTGCAATGGTGGGGCACAATCTAAAGGTTGAAGAGACACAAGGGAGCGTCACATCTTGTCACTGTATTCATAGTAGAGGATTCTAGAGCATGCTTGACAACACCGCATCGCACACGTTTTGTTTGACCACGCGTGGGCTCGAAGAGGCGTCAAATGTATCGTCGGCTACTACGCAGTTTACAGCGCAAGCTTCCCGCCCGGCTAGTTTGGCCACGCGACGGCTAGAAGAGGGACAAATCGTGGGTGTTTATTGGCAAAAAAACTTTGTAAAAACGAAGTGAGTGGAATGATTTCAGTCATAAGTTCACCCATTGGTGATGATATCAAAGTTACATAGAAGGGTGATGATGGACACTTGAGTGAGATAATTAATTCTGTGCTCTATAGGGCGCACGGTTGAAGGAACCAACTGTGTGCAATAATGTCGAAGATCACAGTCAAGTTAGCTATACAGACCGTGTGCTATGAGATTGACAAGGTAAACAGATTTGAGAATGGTTAATAAAATCTAAGTCCGTTGCATAGGTCAAAATAGTGCTACCAATATACGAGTCTCATACGATACCATTTCAACGATTGTACCACAAAAGCTTAAAATATTAGAAGGTTCAAATTCCAGATTTATATGGCTCAAATTCGAAGATTACAAGGTTCAAATCGATATTAGAAATGAAATTCAGCTCATCAGCTGTAAACGCTCATGCTGATCCACTGAACATGGATATTAGAGAGGTTCAAACTAATTTTACCACTTATAAGTCTGGCTTCGAAACCTCATAATTTTTCAAAGTGGTCAGCCACTGAGAAGTCATGTATGGGGTTGACACGATGACTTCCGATTACTTTGTCATCTGAAGTTCCAAAATGAAATTCAGCATTTTTGGAGCCTATTCCATTCTGCCACAGCCGCCGACGCTGATCAATAAACCATTCATTTTTGTGAAATAAATGTACGGCAAACCTCATTACCTTCGGCTCCCTTGCTCTGACAACAAAGAACCTGGCGAATATAATCTCTGGTAAAGTCCCTCGGTAGGAGTTCAAAGTAATTTCTAAGAGATGCAAATCTAGGCATGCGATGTGATTGTTATATTGTATCACGTTATCCACCACCGGGCCTAATCTTATCTGCAAAAGAAGAAAATGTGTTAGTGGCTACATGCAGTTTTGAACACTACTACATGCCTATTTGGTTTGTAGGATTTGTAAAATGCACTAACATGCCATCTTCGATCCGACATGATTAACATGGGCATTTGATTACAATCTAGAAAAATGTAGCCTTCAAGAGGTTGGAGTGGATGAAAAGTTCCCTAAGAAAACTAGTACAGATGAATCCAAAAGAGAAATGCTTATGGGTTGTAACAATATGGATCAAGCAACCAATATGGGGGTGGGACATGTATGTACTAAAATCCTCCAAAAAATACTTCAAATTTTGTAGTACATTGTTGTGACAGCCTGGTTTTTGCCCTCTTTTTCTTTGCCTGGTTTTTCAGTTGAGTTGGTTTTGAGTTTGGGTTTTTGAATCATTTTATTTGGACTTAACCACTTGGGTACCCCTTGACTTTCACCCAAGTGCTTCTTCTCCTCCTAAAACCATCATTTCACCTCTGGTTCAACTCAACATATTGCTTGGAATATTTTTCTTAAATGAAAAATATTCATTTTGCCCTCCAAAACCCTAGCTAGCCCTTTGTGCTCCAAAGCAACACAAATTTTTCTTGCCCCAAAAATCCTGAGAAAAATCCCAATTATTCTTTGAACCCTAGGGCACCTTTCTGAGCAAAAATATTTCAACACTCTTTGGAATATTTTGGCTACAGAAAATAATTTCATTTCTGGACAGAAATGGTAGTTTCTACAGCAATTACAATTTTACTAGCTCCATTGTAGCTGGTTTTTCTTGTGCCTATTTACCTTAGTAAGTGTAAGCAAGCCTCCAAAGCTCAGCCCCTAACTCCCAGTGGTTTGACCATAGTAAACCTCCAAAGTTACTATCTAGAAACTTGCTTGCTTACAAATCCATTTCTACTGCACCTGGATCCAAGCCCAACCGTGGTAACACTCCAAGCTACCAAGGACTACACGCCACACATCAAGTTATCGCTTAGGGTGGCCTGATGTCATAGTTCACACGGTGACCGCGTTCGTCCGGGCATGCTGGCATGCAAAACACGCGCTCTGTGTGCCGCCTAGCGCTCTATTGAGTGCGTGCTCGCTGCCCAGCCTGCCCGAGCATGCCAAACCTCGCCACCATCCCCGTCTCCACTCCCTTAACTCCCCCTGGCACTCACTGACCCCGGAGCTCGCCGCAGTGGGCACGGGCAGGGTCCAGCCAATGACACAGTGCGCGACGCACTGTGCTCGTCGTCTTCCCCCTCGCCCCTGTGCTCGTCCGTGCCCGCAAATAGTTTCCGTGTGATCTCCGTACTCTTCCCCCTCTCTCACTGGCGTCGTTCATCGCCGGGCGCCGTGGACAGGTGTCCTTCAGCGGAGCCTGAACCCCTCTTGCCGCTCGCCTATAAATGCCGCCACCCCCAGCCTCCTTGAGCACCCGCAGCTATTCCCACACCCTCCACAAGCTAGTAGAAGCCGCAGCCCGGCCGGGCAGGCCGCGGGCTGCCGTCCCCAAGCCCGAGCTCGCCGGCGATCCCCTCCAGATCGTCCCCGCAGCTCCAACCCCTCCCAGGCCAGGGCGACCCTGCCAGGGCCTCCGCCACTCTTCGGTGAAGCCAATCCGTCCTGTTGGAGCCCCTGGAGCCGCCCCGAGCCGCCGTCGTCTCCGTCTTCGGCGACCTCTGCCCTCTGCCTCCGCTGGAGAGGCCGTTTCCGACGCTGTCCGGTCACCTCTAGCCACGCTACGGGTACGGGCAGGTGCACCATCTTCTTCTCATTCGATCCCCCCTCTCGTTTGGCCCCAAGAGCCCACGCCGCCGGCGTGCGCTCCGGCGAAGCTTCGCCTCCCTCTGTTTCCCTCTCCCCCTCCTTCTGACTTGACTAGCGGGGCCCACTAGTCAACCACTCAGTACGTGCGCGAAGCGATACGAGTGGTGACGCCCCGGGCTTTTACACCTTCGACGTCACCCCCAGTCTGTTTTATTTTTATTCAAATTCATTTAAATCTAGGAACTTCAAACAACAATAACTTTTTATCTATAAGTCCAAATGCATTGATTCTTTTTGCATTGTGTTCTTTGTCCAAAAATCTAGCAGCACCCAAAAGATGGGATTTTTCCTTGCTAGCTAGATTTTCTGGTAATTTTCAGAAGGTTTCTTGATGCTTTCTTTTTGTGGTTTTATTTATTTTCAGAAGAGCAAGCTTGTCTTGAGGATCACCAGGAGGTTTGTGAACCTCATCAACACTAAGGCAAGCCACAACAACATTTTCATAGTGCCACTTTAATATTTGTGATTTTCCTACTTGAACCTATGATTATTCATGCATTTAAATAATTATTATGATGATTATATTCTGTTAAATGCTAGTCATGTTAAATATACTTGATTTACAGAAAGTTTGAAGTGAATCTTGTTGATAGGCTAACAAGAACTTAGTTATGAGTAATGATAAAATGATATGATCATGGAGATAAATAGTCAGTTAAAATTATTATTCTTGCATGATGAAAAATGATGAAATTGCTAGAAATGATTCTGGTTTAAGTGAGGTTGGATCTTAACCAGAGAAGTATCATGATTTGATGATGGCTCCGTGGGAGCGTAGTTGACTTAGTTATTTTCATGGATATGTGATGCATATGTTGGTGATGCATAGCATGGCATTATGACACCGGTTACTTTCATTTTAAGTTGAACCTGATAAATAACTCAACTTGAATATGTTGTTGACCGGGTCATGGTGCCGCTGAAACGAGTTTTTCCCAGTGCAACCACATTTCCTGGTATGGGACGGCCTTAATGCGTTTCATTGCAGTGCCTCTGGTCGGTGCCTCCATCTAGGGAAGGTTATGGGCGTGCTGTACCCTGGCCTGGTAAGCAGGCATAACCTTGTGAGCCCGTTGAGGAGTTGAGTTTTTTGGGTCCCATAGTGGATCGTTGCCACAACGGTGGTTTGAGGTGTCTTGAGGTAGACACGGGGCCACCCAGGACTAGCCCGAGGGGGATTGAGTCGGAGTGGCCGGGAGAGTGTCATGACAATGAAGTGGTTTCATCGAAATGCCGTTGGTCCACCCAAATGGGAGTGCGAGGCCATGGGTTCCATAGTGTGGGTCCAGTGCCATACCTCTGCAGAGTGTATTAATCTATCAATAGCCGAGTGCATAGTTACGGACACGCTCGAAAGTAGGGTACACCATGGGTCAACACTTAATAAATTTGCACACTAAGATTGCACTGAGGTAATGGCAGTGAGGCCATCGTGTTGAGTTGGACCAGGTGTGGTCGGGTAGTGATCGTCGTAAGGATCACGGTTTGAGACCAAGTGTTGGTCGTGGTTGTGATCGCCATAAGGATCACGAGATTGTATTTGAGTTCTTCACGTTTGTGGTCTGGGAATGATCACGTTCGATAAGCCAGTCCATGGGGCGAGTACCACTTGAGCATAATCACAGCATGTTGGATATATTGTCGCATTGGTATTAATTGGTTAAATATCATAATATTGTTTGTCATTATGTTTATGCTTGTTGTGAGCTTGCAAGTACATTCAATGTACTGACCTGGCATATCATGCCAGATTTCAGGAAAGTCTCGTTGGAAAGGAGAGCTGTTCGAGTCTAGATCGTGTCCACATCGGCGTCCCTGTGCTATGGAGTCCCGCTACGACATTGTTCCGCTGCGGCGTAGTTGTCATGATCGAGGCCCCTTTATGTTTACTAAATAATGTACATATTGTTCAACCACACCGTGTGTGCCGCTTGGCCTCACTAACTGTTGTAATATGAACTATGCTCCGCTAGCATGAATAAAGCGGTTGTTTTTCTGTACCAAGTTGTTGTGTGTTGCCAGAAGACAAGGTCTCTGGGCTGGCGATGCAGGGTAAACTGGTCGCTCTGAGCTGGGGTGCCACAACGCTTGGTATCAGAGTCGCGCTGACTGTAGGTCACGCTAGACTACGCCGAGTTAATCGGACGTTAGGTATGAGTTGTAGTTGAGTGCCGGTAGCATAATATAGCTAGTTGTTGCATTGCATGCACTGATTTTTATTTTTATGCTAACTTGCTAATGGTTGTGAGTGTAGATGGCTCCGGTGTTGTATCCGTGCCAGTTGCAGCTGATGCCGTACACGTTGCCGCATCTCCTTCGTAACGTGTGGCATCGGCTGTACCCCCACAGTGACGATCCAGTCTATCGTGTGTACTGGGAGCGTCTAGCTGACTCAGTGTATGAGTATCATGCCGTGGTTGCTCTACGTACCAGTTCCGATTCCAGCACTTACACTCGTACCTCTCGAAGCGGCTACGCTTCTACCGCTTCTCAGGCTGTCCAGTTTGCTGCATTCGAGGTATTCGTTGAGCTCCGTTACAACGAGGTCTGGATGTAGAACCACCCATGTTTCCACTACTATACTTCTCTCCACGATAATGGTCATGTCCGTTTCCCTATCATTGATCCGGAGTCTGATAGTGTAGCTAGCCACCTTTCTCGCTATATCACTGCTAGCTATCTTCTGATCTATGAGCTGGCTCATGAGCTGAGTCGTGCCTGTACTGCTTTAGCCTCTGCTTTAGTCTCTGCTAGCTCAGCCACTACTCCAACATCTGTAGGATTTACTCCCTATATTCTTGCCAGTTCTAGATCCCCTGTTTCCCTCGGTTACTCCTCCGAGTAGCTCGGGCACCGCGACTGTGAGTCCACTCAGTGCTCCTGCTGAGTGGGTTTCACTCCTCGCCACTCCTGTAGCCCCGATGATTCACCCTCCACCTGCCCCGGAGGGAGAGCCCTCGAGGCAGCGTCGTCGTGTCACTTTTAATCCGGAGGTCTCAGTTAACCCCGTCACTTCAGGATCCGAGTCCGCTTCAGGAGAGGACCCCGCAGCACCAGCAGAGCAGTAGAGCTTCCGAGTATTCGCAGTCGTCAGGATGGAGTATGGATGTAGTCGTACCAGTAATGATGTTTCGTTTCATGTATGAGGGTAGTTGGACCTGTCATGTTGTTATCTTTCATGTATGAGTCTATGTATAATTATGTTGGACTTTATTTTATTCGCCTTATTTTCTTCGCCATTTTGGTTTTACTCGGATTTTGTTGCTGGCTTCTCCCCAGTTTATTTTGAATGCTTCTCACCTCGGTTGCGTTGCCTTGGGAAAACAATCATATTAGGATGACGCGGGGAGGTTGCAGTAGCAATGTTCGCGAGGGTTCTCCTGTTCGTCATTCCGCACGACAGGCAGGACACTCACCCGAGCTGTACGTTCCACCACCACCTCCACCGCCAAATCCGCTCTCCACCGAGCAAATTCTACGTATGTTTGAGGAAAGATGAAATAATGATTTGATGGAAATACTCAGAAGTATTCAAGCTGTGGTTGGACAGAATGGAAATCAGCCCGGTCATCACTCCAAGCTATCTGATTTTCAAAGGACTAAGCCTCCCGGTTTTAGTCAGGCCATTGATCCCTTGGATGCAGATGATTGGTTGAGAACTATGGAAAAGAAGCTTGAGGTTTCTCGAACTAATGAAGGGGATAGGGTTCCATTTGTAACACATTATCTTGAAGGCGCTACTGCCATATGGTGGGAAAATGAAAAAGCCATGTGGAGTGCTGATGAAGAAATTACCTGGTCAAGATTCAAGGAACCATTCCAAAAATATCACATCCCTGTGGGGATTATGAAGACTAAGCAGCGTGAATTTCTCGCGCTCCTCCAAGGAAGTCAATCTGTGGGAGAATATTTGCAGAAATTCAATCGTCTGTCACGTTACTCTCAATATGACGTGGCCACTGAGGAAATAAAGATGGATAGATTTCTTGGTGGGTTAAACCCGCAACTCCATTGTACTCTCAGTATGTTCGATTTCCCAGATTTCCAAACCCTGGTGAACAAGGCTTTCATTGCTGAAAGGGAACACAAGCTTGTATCAGATACTAAGCCTGCCAACAATGAGCACAAGCGCAAGTTTGAGCCAAGAAAAGAAATGCAACCAGTGCAGAAGGTTCGTACCTGGTAGCCGACTCAGGTAGCATACAAGCCCAATTGGCAACAAAATGTTAACAAGACCACCACCCAAGTCAAGAATGACATGCTCAACCCAATTATAGAGAATCGTTTGCGCAATAATTCCTGTTTCAATTGTGGGCAAACCGGACATTATGCCAAACAATGTCACACGAACAATTGGACAAATACTACATTCAAGCCACAAGTCCATTATATGGAAGCATGCCCAGATCAGCAAGACCTCACAGGATGCGTTCATCACATTTCCGCCGATGAAGCCCAAGAGAACCCCGAAGTCGTCATTGGTATGTTCCGTATTAATAACATACCTGCAATAATTTTATTTGACTCTGGGGCTTCCCACTCTTTTATTTCTCAGAGTTTCGTTGCCCAAAACAAATTTCCTTGTTCTCTTTTGGGCAAGAATATTCTAGTACAAACCCCGGGATCTCTAATCAGAAGCAATATAGTCTGCCGTAATCTGGAAGTCAATATCAATGGAGTCCGTTTTCCAACTTCTTTGATACTTATTGAATCCGATAAGTTGGATGTTATCTTGGGTATGAATTGGCTGACTCAGTATCAAGTGTGCATAAATTGTGCGACCCAAGAAGTCAACTTGACCGGCCAAGAGGGACAAACTACAAAATTTATTGCTCGTAGAAGCATACCCTCCAAGGAAATGGTCTTTACAACGATGGCTGAAATGGAAGTAATTCCAGTGGTCAGCGAGTTTCCTAATGTATTCCCACAAGAACTGCCAGGCATGCCACCTGATCGAGAGCTTGAGTTTGTGATAGATCTTGTGCCCGGAACCACACCAATACACAAGAAGTACTATCGAATGCCATCATCAGAATTAGTGGAGCTAAAGAAACAGCTTGATGAAATGCTCCAGAAAGGGTATATCCGCCCCAGCTCCTCACCATGGGGATCACCTGCTATTTTCGTGGACAAGAAAGATGGCAGCCTCCGCATGTGTGTGGATTACTGTCAGCTGAATGATGTCACAATCAAAAACAAATACCCTCTGCCAAGAATTGATGATTTTTTGATCAGCTTAGTGGGGCAAAGGTATTCTCCAAGATCGATTTATGGACTGGGTATTATCAGCTCAAAATTAAAAAGGAGGATATTCCCAAGACCGCATTCACCACTCGCTACGGTCTCTATGAATATACAGTTATGTCTTTTGGCCTCACCAACGCCCCTGCTTTCTTCATGCACATGATGAATAAAGTATTCATGGACTTCCTTGATAAGTTCGTGGTCGTCTTCATCGATGATATACTGATTTACTCAAGAAGTGAAGAAGAGCATAAGGAACACCTCCGAGCAGTGTTACAACGACTCCGTGAGCATCAGTTATACGCCAAATTCAGTAAATGTGAGTTTTGGCTCAAGCAAGTTGTATTCCTCGGACATGTGCTATCCGCTGAAGGTATAGCCGTGGACCCAAGCAAGGTAAAGGATGTGCTCGACTGGTTGACACCCGCAACCGTATCTCAGATCTGGAGTTTTCTTGGATTAGGCGGATATTACCGCTGTTTCATTGAAGGGTTTTACAAGATTGCTAAACCCATGACAGAGCTGCTCAAAAAGGATAAGAAGTTTGAATGGACTGAGGAATGTGAGAAAAGTTTCACCAAGTTAAAGAAACGACTGACAACTGCACCAGTATTAACACTTCCAGATATCTACCGCAGCTTTGATGTGTACTGCGATGCTTCCAGGCAAGGACTGGGATGCATACTTATTCAAGATGGCAAGGTAGTAGCTTACGCCTCACGGCAGCTACGACCCCACGAGGGGAATTATCCCACTCATGATTTGGAAATGGCCGCGGTGGTTCATGCTTTAAAAATTTGGAGACACTACCTCATCGGAAAAAGGTGCCAAATTTTTACCGATCACAAAAGCCTCAAATATATATTTACTCAGCCGGATTTAAATCTCTGTCAACGAAGATGGCTTGAGTTGGTCAAGGATTATGACCTTGGAATAAATTACCATCCGAGTAAGGCCAACATGGTTGCCGATGCGCTCAGTCGAAAGCCCATCAGTTTAAATGTCCTATTGGAATCTTTGCCTCCTAAACTTCAAGGAGAGATTGCCCAGCTCAACCTGGTCATAGTCGAGGCTGGCCTTGCTAATATTCTGGAAGTTACCCCTACTCTTGAGGAAGAAATCCGCAAGGCCCAGCCAGGCGACGCCGATCTGCAAAAACATGCCAAGCATTCTGATTTCTCGAAGGATCAGTACGGCACCCTCCGATTTAGGGGAAGGATTTGTGTGCCCAATCAAGCGAATTTAAAGCAGAAGATCCTGTTAGAAGCCCACGCATCCTCATATTCCATTCACCCTGGAGGTACAAAAATGTACGAAGACCTTCGACAAATATTCTGGTGGGATGGAATGAAGAATGACATTGCTTATTTCATGGCCTGTTGCGACATATGCAACAAAGTAAAGGCAGAACATCAGAAGCCAGCCGGACTTCTCCAACCGCTGCCAGTGTCACAATGGAAATGGGATGATGTCTGTATGAATTTCATCACAGGACTACCTAAGACCCGACGGGGCAATGATGCAATCTGGGTCATAGTGGACACATTAACCAAGGTAGCCCACTTCCTCCCGATCAGTACCTCATATCGAGCAGATGAGCTCGCACAACTGTATGTGTCGAGGATAGTCAGTCTGCATGGAGTCCCCTGAACCATTACTTCTGACCGAGGTTCACTTTTTACCTCCACTTTTTGGTACCGTCTCCATCAAGCCTTAGGGACGGAATTAAAATACAGTACCGCTTATCATCCTCAGACTGATGGACAAATAGAATGGGTAAACCAAATACTCGAGGATATGCTGCGAGGCTGTGCTTTGGCCCAAGGCCCAAAATGGGAAGGTTGCTTGCCGTATGCCAAGTTCTCGTATAACAATAGCTTCCAGACCAGTTTAAAGATGTCACCGTATGAAGCTTTGTATGGCCGTAAGAGCCGCACTCCATTGAATTGGTCTCAAACCGGAGATAACCATATTTTCGGAACGGATCTCATGCTGTAAGCCGAGAAGCAAGTCAAGGAAATTAGAGATAGACTGCAGTTGGCCAAATCACGACAGAAAAGTTATTATGATGCAAAGCACCGACAGATCAGCTTTGAACCCGGAGAACATGTCTATCTTCGAGTCATGCCTATGAAAGGTATCAAGAGGTTTCAGACTCGTGGAAAATTGGGACCCAGATTTATTGGTCCATTTCCTGTTATGACGTGAGTGGGTGTTGTGGCATATCAGTTGGAGTTGCCCCCTGAATTGTCAGACGTGCACAACGTGTTCCATGTTTCCCAATTGCGACGGTGCATATCGCCGCTTGAGAAAAAGACTGATTTGACAGAAATAGAGCTGGCAAAGGACTTAACATATGAAGAAAGGCCGGTGAAAATTTTGGATCAGATGGAAAGAGTCACTCGCAGTAAAGCACGAAACTTTTACAAAGTCCAATGGAAGCATCACACAGAGTCAGAATCAACATGGGAATCAGAAGAATTTCTAAGGGCATGTTATCTAGAATGGTTTTCCCAAGCAACCGAATCTCGAGGATGAGATTCATTTTAAGTGGGGAAGGTTTGTGACAGCCTGGTTTTTGCCCTCTTTTTCTTTGCCTGGTTTTCAGTTGAGTTGGTTTTGAGTTTGGGTTTTTGAATCATTTCATTTGGACTTAACCACTTGGGTACCCCTTGACTTTCACCCAAGTGCTTCTTCTCCTCCTGAAACCATCATTTCACCTCTGGTTCAACTCAAAATATTGCTTGGAATATTTTTCTTAAATGAAAAATATTCATTTTGCCCTCCAAAACCCTACCTAGCCCTTTGTGCTCCGAAGCAACCCTAATTTTTCATGCCCCAAAAATCCTGAGAAAAATCCCAATTATTCTTTGAACCCTAGGGCACCTTTCTGAGCAAAAATATTTCATCACTCTTTGGAATATTTTGTCTATAGAAAATAATTTCATTTCTGAACAGAAATGGTAGTTTCTACAGCAACTACCATTTTACTAGCTCCATTGTAGCTGGTTTTTCTTATGCCTATTTACCTTAGTAAGTGTAAGCAAGCCTCCAAAGCTCAGCCCCTAACTCCCAGTGGTTTGACCATAGTAAACCTCCAAAGTTACTGTCCAGAAACTTGCTTGCAGTACAAATCCATTTCTTCTGCACCTGGATCGAAGCCCAACCGTGGTAACACTCCAAGCTACCAAGGACTACACGCCAGGCATCAAGTTAGCGCTTAGGCTGGCCTGATGTCATATTTCACGCGGTGACCGCGTTCGTCTGGGCGTGCTGGCATGCAGAACACGCGCTCTGCGTGCCGCCTAGCGCTCTGTTGAGCGCGTGCTCGCTGCCCAGCCTGCCCGAGCATGCCAAACGTCGCCACCATCCCCGTCTCCACTCCCTTAACTCCCCCTGGCACTCGCCGACGCCGGAGCTCGCCACAGCGGGCACGGGCACGGTCCGGCCAACGACATAGTGCGCGGCGCACTTTGCGCGTCGTCTTCCCCCTCGCCCATGTGCTCGTCCGCGCCCGCAAATAGTTTTCGTGTGATCTCCGTCTTCTTCCCCCTCTCTCACTGGCGCCGTTCGTCGCCGGGTGCCGTGGACAGGTGTCCTCCGGCGGAGCCCAAACCCCTCTTGCCACTCGCCTATAAATGCCGCCACCCCCAGCCTCCTTGAGCACCCGCAACTACTTCCACACCCTCCACAAGCTAGTAGAAGCCGCAGCCCGACCGGGCAGGCCGAGGGCTGCCGTCCCCGAGCCCAAGCTCGTCGGCGATCCCCTTTGTATTGTCCCCGTATCTCCAACCCCTCCCAGGCCAGGGCGACCCTGCCAGGGCCTTCGCCCCTCTTCGATGAAGCCAATATGTCCTGTTGGATCCCCTGGAGCCGCCTCGAGCCGTCGTCGTCTTCGTCTCCGGCGACCTCTGCCCTCTGCCTCCGCTAGAGAGGCCGTTTCTGACACCAAGAATGTCAACTCCATTCTCAGAAGCGTGTGCGTATCCTCGCATCATGAAATTTTATAGCATTCTGATCATATTTTCTACATGTTTCTTACCCATCTCTCTATTAGAAAATAAGGTTAAACGATAGAAGACTTCCTCCATTGGGATCGTATTTGAGGAAAATATCTTGCGGGAATTCTCTGTGCTCCAATGCTGATGTAAGTACCTGTTGTATATCACTATATTTTTACATCAACATGTATTTTGTTAATCGGTGTGAATCTAACCTTTATCTAATCTAAAATTAGTTGTAGCAAAATGTTAAAGGCGCCAATGTTGATTTTTGTAAGGAAAATTGCCTGGTAGTTTTGCATACTGAGCTGCATGAATGTACTATCTCATATCACGCACATTACTGAATTGTAGTGCTTCTCTTGTTGCCCATTCATCCATTGTGTCAATGTTGCTTTCGTACTACCTTACCTGGCTGATGATAGCTGTGCCATATTGTGTTAATTTGGTGTAGGCTAGTTGCCCAAACGTTCGTTGTGTCAATGTTGCTTTCCTATTATCTGACTTGGCCAATGATAGCAATGCTAGTGTGTTAATTTTGTGCAGGCTGCTGAAGATAAGAAGACAAACTCTGAAAACAGCAAGGCAACCCCATTGTTTCTTTCTAGTAAATCTAGGCTAGGTAATATGGCAATAACTCATGATTAATATGTTTGGTTCCCGTCCTAATTTATGTTATGATGCAGTGGTCGAGACACTCTCCACTATCAATAATACAAGTCTGCCAAAATCGCCATCTGAATCTGTTCAGTATCCTATGTCTCGAATGCAATGGAATAAATGTATGTTTGTGAACCAATTAATGGCTGAAGCAATGATGGAAATGGTGGATGAATCAGAGGTGCAGAGTCGTGTGACACAACAACTGATCAATGTTTTCAGAGACAGTGTAGCAAAGTAGCAAGAACTTGCCCACATGCTTATGGGCGTCATCTGTGCTGAGGTTGTAGATTGTGATGTTGTAGATGGTTAGGTTCTGCTCATTTATTTGCACTGGCATCAATCTTTGATTGCCCAGTGGATGTAATTTTGTGTAATATATGCTGGATGTGCAACGTTATTCCTGTATGCCGTACCTTTGCTTGATCGGTTTTGGTCCTGTGCATAATTGCTCGTCGTAATGGGCTCAAATTATCTAATTTGGCCTAAATACATGTACGCACTTTAGTAGGCCCATTAAGTTAATGGGCCGTTAATAGGCCGAAAGTTAATGGTCGGCCCTCTTACCTCCCGGGTCATTAACAGGCCGACATCGAAGCGGGCAATAGGTGGCCCCAATTTATTTCACGGGCCATTAACAGGCCGTTACTAAGTTTGGGCTACATATGGCCCAACTATACTGTAGGCCTTTAGCAGGCCGAAAGAGACAACAGGCTTGTACTGGACCATGAAGACCATGGGCCGCTAAGAGGCTGAAAGTCGGGTCGTATTGTAAATGGCCCAACTGTGTTTTGGGCCTTTAGCAGGCCAAAAGAGAAACCGGGCTGGTATTGGACCATGAAGGGAATGGGCCGTTAAAAGGCCAACACTAAGGTCCGACTACAAATGGCCCAACTCATTTATGGTCCGTTAACAGGCCGAAAGGCACACAGGGCCGGGGATTGGCCCAACACTTAAATGGGTCGCTAAAAGGCCAAAACTCAGGTCCGACTACAAATGGCCCAACTGATTTATGGGTCATCAACATGCTGAAAGTGACACCGGGCCAGAAATTGGCCCAACACTTAAATGGGCCGCTAAAAGGCCGAAACTCAGGTCCGCCACCAAATGTCCCATCAGATTTATGGGCCGTCAACAGGCTGAAAGACACACCGGGCCGGAAATTAGCCCAACATTTAAATAGGTCACTAAAAGGCCGAAAGATGTACATCCTGAAAATTGGCCCATCCATTAAATGGGCCGTTAACAGGCCGAAATCTCATCGGGCCAATATTGAGCCCAAATATATAGCGGGCTGTTAACGGGCTCGAACTGACGATGGGCTGCAATGGTGTCAAATCTTTAACGGTCCATTGACGGGCCGAATTGGCACATCTCGTATGGGCTGTGGGCTTAAATGGACCTGACACAAGTAAGCCTTATATGGGCCGGCCTGCTAATTTTTACTGTGTCGCCCTTTTTTATCGGAGTGGGCCACTATTGGGCCGTGCCACGTGTCGACCTATCATAGGCGCCTCCTATCCAATGAGTGGATGACATCTGTCCCAACGGTGAGGCAACACGTGTTTCCTGTGGCCAATGATGATTTTACACGTGGAAAATCCCCATTGGTCCGGGCTGTTAACGGGTTATCGGATCCAAAACCGAACCCGATAGCTTAACGATGTTCCGTTACGGTGGATGCCACGTGTCAGTCACCCTTGACGAAAGCACTTCTGTGACGCGCGATATATTGTCATGGAAGTGGACACTTCCGTGATGATAATCTTGGTAATGTCATGGAACACTTCTATGACAGCACAGGTATGACTATCTTGATTCTGTCATAAAATCGTCATGGATGTACATGTATGACAAAAAACGTGACCTACTATGACAAACACGTATCATCACGGAAGTGTATTTTTATTGTAGTGATTATTATTGCTCGCTAGTCGATTATGCCATTGATATGAGTAAACATGAGACCTAAATGTTATTGCGAATATGGTTAGATCATAATCTTTGCTGAAAACTTGAATGCTGGCTTTGCATATTTGCAACAACAAGAGCAAACAGAGTTTGTAAAAGTTTTTCTTTATCACTTTCAGTTTGTCAACTGAATTGCTTGAGGGCAAGCAAATGTTTAAGCTTGGGGGAATTGATACGTCTCTGTCGTATCTAGTTTTCCAAACACTTTTCCCTTGTTTTGGACTCTAACTTGCATGATTTGAATGGAACTAACCCGGACTGACGCTGTTTTCAGCAGAACTACCATGGTGTTATTTTTGTTCAGAAATAAAAGTTCTCGGAATGACCTGAAAATCCATGGAGCAACTTTTTGGAATTAATAAAAAATATTGGCAAAAGAATCAACATTAGGGGGCCCACACCCTGTCCATGAGGGTGGGGGGCGCCCCCCTCAGGGCACGCCCCCTGCCTCATGGGCCCCCTGAAGCTCCATCGACCTCAACTCCAACTCCATATATTCACGTTCACAGAGAAAAAAATCAGGGAGAAAGATTCATCGCGTTTTACGATACGGAGCCATCGCCAAGCCCTAAACTCTCTCGGGAGGGCTGATCTGGAGTCCATTCAGGGCTCCAGAGAGGGGGGTTCATCGCCGTCGTCATTATCAACCATCCTCCATCACCAATTTCATGATGCTCACCACCGTGCGTGAGTAATTCCATCGTAGGCTTGCTATACGGTGATGGGTTGGATGAGATTTACCATGTAATCAAGTTAGTTTTGTTAGGGTTTGACCCCTAGTATCCACTATGTTCTGAGATTGATGTTGCTATGACTTTGCTATGCTTAATGCTTGTCACTAGGGCCCAAGTGCCATGATTTCAGATCTGAACCTATTATGTTTTCATGAATATATGTGAGTCCTTGATCCTATCTTGCAAGTCTATAGTCACCTATTATGTGTTATGATCCGTTAACCCCGAAGTGACAATAATCAGGATACTTACCGGTGATGACCATAGTTTGAGGAGTTCATGTATTCACTAAGTGTTAATGCTTTGGTCCGGTACTCTATTAAAAGGAGGCCTTAATATCCCTTAGTTTCCATTAGGACCCCGCTACCACGGGAGGGTAGGATAAAACATGTCATGCAAGTTCTTTTCCATAAGCACGTATGACTATATTCAGAATACATGCCTACATTACATTGATGAACTGGGGCTAGTTCTGTGTCACCCTATGTTATAACTATTACATGAGGAATCGCATCCGACATAATTATCCATCACTGATCCAATGCCTATGAGCTTTTCACATATTTCTCTTTGGTTAGTTACTTTACCGTTGCCATTGTTACAATTACTACAAAACCGTTATTGTTACTTTTGCTACCGTTACCGTTACTTCCATACTACTTTGCTACTAAATACTTTGCTGCAGATACTAAGTTATCCAGGTGTGGTTGAATTGACAACTCAACTGCTAATACTTGAGAATATTCTTTGGCTCCCCTTGTCGGTGTCAAAACCGGCGGATCTCGGGTAGGGGGTCCCAAACTGTGCATCTAGGCGGATGGTAACAGGAGACGAGGGACACGATGTTTTTACCTAGGTTCGGGCCCTCTTGATGGAGGTAAAACCCTACGTCCTGCTTGATTAATATTGATGATGTGGGTTACAAGAGTAGATCTACCACGAGATCAAGGAGGCTAAACCCTAGAAGCTAGCCTATGGTATGATTGTTGTTCGTCCTATGGACTAAGGCCATCCGGTTTATATAGACACCGGAGAGGGCTAGGGTTACACAGAGTCGGTTACAAAGGTAGGAGATCTACATATCCGTATCGCCAAGCTTGCCTTCCACGCCAAGGAAAGTCCCATCCGGACACGGGACGAAGTCTTCAATCTTGTATCTTCATAGTCTTGGAGTCTGGCCGATGATGATAGTTCGGCTATCCGGACACCCCCTAGTCCGGAACTCCCTCAGTAGCCCCTGAACCAGGCTTCAATGACGACGAGTCCTGCGCACATATTGTCTTTGGCATTGCAAGGCGGGTTCCTCCTCTGAATAATTTATAGAAGATTGTGAACACCAGGATAGTGTCCGGCTCTGCAAAATAATTTCCACATACCACCGTAGAGAGAATAATATTCACACAAGTTCAATCTGCTGACGTATTCCGTGGCGTGACGTCACACCACAACCAAGCCTTCAAATTGTTTTTATTGTTCCATCTCAGCGCGTTTAGCGAGGCGGTTTCCTTGGCACGTCTTGTCGAAGCAGAGATCGTGTTCCCCTTATTCCGGGATTCCCATCAATACGGACGTGGGTAACCCAACCGCGCCATTGATTGCGGCGCTTGGGAGATAAGCGAGTTTTATCAGGCCGGTGGAGATGCATGTTTCCGTCCGCCCATATAAGGGGATAAAGATCCAATCCTTTTACCTGCGCCTTCTTCCTCCTTGGCTTATCCATCTCCGCGAACTCGAGCTCTAGCGCCCAAGCCCGCACATCTCACCTCAACCTTCTCCAAATATGTCCGGAGCGGGAGGCAAGTGGATGGCCTCCTCCGTCACGGAGGGGCATATCCAGAAGCTGCGCAGCGCCGGATACTTGTCCAGCGACATCGCGCATCGGCTCCCCGACGAGGGAGAGCTCATCCCCACCCCCAGACCCCATGAGAGGGTAGTATTCCTTCCCCATTTCCTCCATGGACTGGGCTTCCCACTTCATCCCTTTGTCTGGGGGCTCATGTTCTACTATGGCCTAGATTTCCATGATCTGGCCCCGAATTTTATCCTCAACATCTCGGTGTTTATCGTCGTGTGCGAGGCCTTCCTCTGCATCCAGCCCCACTTCGGCTTGTGGCTCAAGACCTTCAGTGTCAAGCCGAAGGTTGTGAAGGGCAGCCAAGCGGAGTGCGGAGGCGCCATGGTGGGCAGGATGTCACACGTTACGTGGCTGGAGGGCACCTTTGTGGAAACCATCAAGGGGTGGCAATCGGGGTGGTTCCACATCACCGAGCCGCGTGATCCCGAATGGGCAGCGGCCCCCGTATTCAGATCCGGCATCCCTACACGGCTCACCTCCTGGAAAGAGAGTGGCCGGATCTGGGGGAATTCGAAGGAGCTGACCGGACTCCAAGCCTGTATCCAGAAGCTGGTGGACAAGAAGCTCAAGCTTGTCAATGTAGTCCAGGTCATGCTCATCCGCCGGATTCTCCCGTGCCAACGACGGGGCTTCAATATGTGTGAGTTCGATCCAGCGCAGCACCAGACTTTGAATGGGCTCTTCGACACTACGTACGAAGAGGTCTAGAAGGTGCTGTTCAAGGGCGCCGAGGCTCCCGCATCCGCTACCGAAGATCACGGATTCAGCTCGCAGCGTCCAGCTGACGAGGTAAGTGATATTGTCCTTTACGGGACGCTTGTTATTCATAGTTTGACTCTATGCGGGATCTAAACTCCCTTTCCTTTGACAGGACTAGCTGAAGAAGGCCGCACAGGCTATCTGTCTGGCCCCATTGCCAGAGGACCCAGCTGACGCCCGCCTAACGGGGCTGCTGGCTCCGGCACCCCACGTGGTGCCGGAGAAGAAGGCCACGGGGACTCGGAAGAGTTCCCGTTTTCAGGTGCTATCGGATGATGAATCCGAGGCCGACTCCTCCCACCAAGGCGAGGCGGAGAAGAAGAAAGCCTCTCCCCCAGCGGGGGGAGGGAAGAAAAGGAAGGCCTCCCCAACAAGGGAGGCCGAAGGGTCCAAGAGGGGAAAAACTCTTCCCCCGGACTGTTCCGCCAACGCCAGTGACGACGACGAGGACTGGCCTCCAAGGGCCAAGCCTCTGGCGAGATTGTAAGTATCCGGACTCCCGAATAACTTCAAGGTTTTTGTTTTCCGCCACATTATGTCTTTCTAATGCCGCATACAACCCTGCAGTCCGCCTAAGGATGATCTCCCCACTTCGTCGAGCGGGTCCTTAGGGGCTTCGGATATGGATTCTCTTCCGACTGCCTCCACCCCCCGTGATGCGGACGATGCCGAGGTGGGATCCCAGGAAGGGACCCACCAGGAGGAGAGGGCCCCGGAGGTGTCGCAGGACAACCTCCCGGACTTTGCACCGGACTCATCCCTGGAACCCATAGTGGCTCCGGAGTCCGGCGGGCGACCCCTTCGGAAGAAGGGCAAGACCGCGACGCCGGCTGCCTCCGTCCAACCGAAGGTGCCGGATAATTTGCTGGAGGCGCTCAATGGCACCTCCATCGAAGAGGAACACCGCACTGTTATGAGTGCGGTGATTCAGAAGGTTCAGCTCGCCAAGAGCGGGCTGACCGAAGCCTGCAGCAGCCTTCTAACAGGCTTTGAGGTAAGAATTTCAATATATGTAAAATGGTACCGCATAGACAGTAGCCCCTGATGCCCGGTTTGGTGTTCGGAAAGAAAAGCCGGACTGAGGATCTTTAGAAAGATAAACGCAGGAGTCATGAAAATATGTCAATATGGGATTGCAGGCTGTGCTGCTGACCTCTGCCGCACTGACTGCGGAGGTCAATGCTTTGAAGAAAAACCTCGAGCGGTCTGAGAACGAGCTCGGCCATGCCAAGAAGCAGCTCGAGGAAAAAGAAGGTGAGTAATACCTTATGAAAATAGTACCTTACAAAAAAGGATTTGGTTGCAAGAAAAATGACAAGGATAACTGGGGTATTGCGGGGGCCACTAACGAGGTGGCGACCCTGAAGGAGGCGGTAGCCGCGGCCGAACGCCATGCGGCTGCGGAGTGCACCGAGCGAGAGAAACAGGAGGCACGGGTGGCGGAGGTACAGCAAGAGCTCCAGGATCTCGTGAGGAAACATGAGAGCCTGGAGCGTGACTCGAAGACTCGAGAGTCTGAGCTTGCAACGGCTCTTGAGAGTGCCAAAGCCGCTAAGGCCGAAGCCTACAAGGCCCTCCAGGAGATCGAGGCGGTAAAGAAAATAGCAGCGGGTAAGGCATTTTTCATGCAAAGTAAGCATGTGAGTGTTAATTACCTGTCGCTTACCCGAAGTCAGAGCTCTCTAGGAGCGTTCGTAGATCTTCCTCGCAGCATGTCCGATGCTGCCGCATTCTACCGGGCCGAGGAGGGGAGCTCGACGGAGAAGGTCTTCTGGTCTTAGTATGGTGAGGCCGAACATCCGGTGCCCCTTAGCGACCAGCTGAAGCAGCTGGTCGAGCTCCATAAGGCGGCCGAACAGGCCATGAAGGGCCTCATAGTTCGGCTATGGCCTAAGGAGGCCATGCCTGGGAGCTACTTCGGCCTGGTGCGGCGGCTGGTGGAT
Organism: Triticum dicoccoides; assembly: GCF_002162155.2. Classification (NCBI taxonomy): domain Eukaryota; kingdom Viridiplantae; phylum Streptophyta; class Magnoliopsida; order Poales; family Poaceae; genus Triticum; species Triticum dicoccoides. Next base: position 280,922,933 of record NC_041391.1, read on the forward strand.
GCGTGCCCGTGGGTTGAAGTCATCAAGCACTCCGCCTGTATTGAAGGTGCGCGCCGGGCCCTTGCCCGCGCAAAGGTGCACTGGGGCAAGATGGATGCCCAGAAGCTTGTGACGGACCCCCCACCAGAGGGAAAGGAGCATCGCACGCCCGAGATGTATTATAGGAGTGTGCTGAAGGGCGCCCGCACTATTGCGGGTGAGTGCTCCAAAGATGTAATATTTGAGTAGACTCCCATTTTGTTATCCTGTGCGCTGAAAACTTGGTTCATATGCGCTAAGCAACGCTTGTTAATTTAAAATATTACCTTCTGTGCGGCTGTTTATCAAATCTAAGAGATGGCAAGTCGTCGGCTTCAGTCCCCATGCCACGAGTGCTGGGGTGTTCGGGATAAACTCGAGCGCTCTTGTTCCCATTTTTGGGTCCATCTAGGGAGGCGCTCAACACAACGAACAAGGCAACCGGACTTATAATGCTTGAACACTCTCACTTAGCCATAGAATTCTATAATTTTAAATGTCGGCGAAGCCCCTAGTTTTCGGAAGGCCGAATTTGGGGCGCTATCCACGCCTTGGCCGGACAGAATCCGGCTCCTCGCTCGAAGTGGCATAAGTCTTTAGGGACTCGCAAAGAACCTCTCGAACAGCAACCAGCTCTCGCCTCATCATGACGGTCAGTTTTAGCTTTCTCCACTGAGGTGTTAACCCAGCTCAACTGGGGTGCAATCGCAGTGGTTCTCCCAGTCGTACCTTAGCCGATAAAACGGAACATAAGGTAGCAAAACATGGGAGCCGGGCAAACCCAACTATTGACCCAAGAACATGATTCGGAGCCGATGCATATAATGCTATAAGTTCGGGGTGCCGCACTTGTGAAAGTGTTCGGACTTATCACACCATAACGCGGGAAACATAAGCCCCTGGTGTATTTAGCCGTACCAAAATGTACGGATGCAACATGTCATAGATGAACATATGTGTAAAAAAGAAATGCAATTAGAAGCAAAAGTGTGATGCATTGCTTTATTCAATAAAAACTGCTGTAAGTGCAAGATGATACAAGTGGTGCGGTAAGCAAGGGATGGGACTATTTAACATGTCCCCCTCCAGGGGTAGGCTACGAAATAATGCATAAAACAGATTTAATGCTCATGATGGAGACCACTTGGGTTTTCATTGTAGCCTTTCTCCTTCCCTGGCTGTTGCATCGTGGGTTCGGCATGTCTGCTGCCAGACAGGAACTCTGACGAACGGAGTCCTGTAGGTAAAAAATAAAAAGAAAAGAAAAAGAAACGACACACTTAAGAGCCCCTGGTGCGGTTGAGCCGCAGTCTGGGCTTATCGTGGTCGAGCCCCTTGCCCCATGCCCATGGTATCTTCAGAGCGTAATGGAGTACGCGAAGGGTCTGTCTTAATGTTTTACAGGGGCTGGGGTTGGGGCCGCACTGCTACGCGTGCTCGGAACGTGCCAGGTGGTCGTGTTGTAGGTTACTCCGGGCACGCTTAGCTGTGTCCGGCCGTTTGGCAGCCGGACTCAAGAATTGCCTTAAAAGGCTGCTTTGTACTTCTGTCGCGAGAGCCGCTGTATGTTCCTCCGTTCGGAGGGAGCGTTCAGTGTTTCCGTTGACCGTGATGACTCCTCTAGGGCCTGGCATCTTGAGCTTGAGGTATGCATAGTGCGGCACCACGTTGAACTTTGCGAACGCGGTACGTCCGAGCAAGGCATGATAGCCGCTGCGGAACGGGACTATGTCGAAGATTAACTCCTCACTTCGGAAGTTATCCGGGGATCCGAAGACCACTTCCAGTGTAACTGAGCCTGTACAATTGGCTTCTACACCTGGTATGACGCCTTTAAAGGTCGTCTTGGTAGGTTTAATCCTTGAGGGGTCTATGCCCATTTTGCGCACCGTGTCCTGATAAAGCAGGTTTAGGCTGCTGCCGCCGTCCATCAGGACTCTGGTGAGATGAAATCCATCGATGATTGGGTCTAGAACCAATGCGGCGAACCCACCATGGCGAATGCTGGTGGGGTGGTCCCTTCGGTCAAAGGTGATCGGGCAAGAGGACCATGGATTGAACTTCGGGGCAACTGGCTCCATCGCGTATACATCCCTGAGTGCACGCTTCCGCTCCCTTTTGGGTGTGTGCGTGGCATATATCATGTTCACTGTCCGCACCTATGGGGGGAAACCCTTCTGTCCTCTATTGTTCGGCGGTCGGGTCTCTTCCTCGTCGTCGCTATGTAGCCCCTTGTCGCTGTTTTTGGCAATTAACTTGCCTGCCTGCTTGAACACCCAACAGTCCTTATTGGTGTGGTTAGCTGGCTTTTCAGGGGTGCCATGTATCTGGCACAAGCGGTCGAGAATTCGGTCCAAATTGGACGGACCCTGAGTTGTTCTTTTGAATGGCTTTTTCCGTTGACCGGGTTTAGAGCCTCTGAATCCGGCATTGACTGTCGTATCCTCACTGTTATCGCCTTTAATGTGGCGTTTGTTTTTGTTGTGAGGCGACCTGCCACTACGGTCCTTGATATCCGGACTGCCAGAATTTTTGTTGAGGTTGTTGCTGCGTGCTAGCCAGCTGTCCTCACCCGCACAGAAGCGGGTCATGAGTGATGTAAGGGCTGAAATGGATTTCGACTTTTCCTGTCCCAGGTGCCGGGCAAGCCACTCATCGCGGATGTTATGCTTGAAGGCCGCGAGGGCCTCGGCATCCGGACAGATGATGATTTGGTTTTTCTTGGTTAAGAACCGTGTCCAGAATTGTCTGGCCGATTTGTCTGGCTGCTGAATTATGTGGCTTAGATCATCTGCATATGGTGGTCGCACGTACGTGCCTTGGAAGTTATCGAGGAATGCGGCTTCCAGGTCCTCCCAACTCCCGATTGACTCTGCTGGCAAGCTGTTAAGACAGTGTCGGGCTGGTCCTTTAAGTTTGAGTGGGAGATATTTGATGGCGTGGAGATCGTCTCCGTGGGCCATGTGGATGTTTAGGAGATAGTCCTCGATCCAGACCGCGGGGTCTGTTGTGCCATCATAAGATTCAATATTGATGGGTTTAAACCCTTCTGGGATTTGATGATCCATTACCTCATCTGTGAAGCACAATGGGTGTGCGGCGCCTCTGTACTGGGCGATATCGCGACGGAGCTCAAAAGAGCTTTGTCTGTTGTGTTCGGCCCGGCCGGACTTACTGTGTCCGGGGTGACGGTGATCGTCACGTATCGTGGGGCGCCCACGTGATCCATAGATCGATCTTGATTGTCTTGCCTTATCCTCCAATATGTCTCGCAGGTCCGGAGTGTTCCCCTGTGGCCTTGTGCTTTTCGAGCAATGCCGGGGTACGGGTCTAGTGAAGGGCCTTGAGGCCTCTCTGTCGCGACCACGGGGTGGTCGATCAGCCGTATTGTCTCCTGGTGAAGCGGTATCATATGCCTCCACCTCTAATCGGGGGAGCAGCTTATGTTTAGGGTAGCTTTTGGAGGGGCGTTCGAGTTCATGCTCTTCGGATGCGAGGACTTTGGTCCATCTGTCGGCTAGCAGATCTTGATCAGCTCTAAGTTGCTGCTGCTTTTTCTTGAGGCTGTTTGCCGTGGCCATAAGCCTGTGTTTGAAACGCTCCTGTTCAACGGGATCCACAGGCACGATGAATTCGTCGTCGTCGAGGCTTGCCTCGTCTCCGGAGGGAGGCATATAGTCCTCTACCTCTTCTTCGGCCGCTCTCTCATGAGGGCTGGCGTCCCCCTCCTCCTGTGCTAGATCTTCCTGGAGTGGGTTGTCTTCGGCGCTATCCGGTGTATTATTGTCTCCGGTGCCGGAATCCTCATTCTTGCTATGGCGGGATTTAGAGCGGCGCCGCTGACGCCGGCGCTTGGGCTGTTTCTTGGAGGGGTCATCCTCCGCTATTCCTTCGCCGTTCCCATCCATTGGGATATCCACCATGTATATGTCATATGAAGAGGTGGCTTTCCAGTGCCCGGTGGGTGCTGGTTCTTGGTCGTCTCCGACATCGTCGTCCAAACCGTCGATGTCCTCAGAGTCGTAATCTAGCATGTCGGTTAGATCGTCGACAGTGGCTACCAAGTGGGTGGTGGGTGGGCTCTGAATTTCTTCGTCGTCCGCATCCCAACCGTCCTGGCCGCAGTCCGGCCAGGCCTCTCTTGATAACGAGAGGTACTTTAGCGAACTCAAGATGTCGCCAAAAGGTGAGTGTTGAAAGATGTCCACCGCGGTGAACTCCATGATCGGCGCCCAATCGGATTCGACTGGAGGGGGCGCGGGAGGTCCGGAGTCCGGCGAGGAGTCCGGCACCTCGGAGTCACGAGTTTCATGGGGGAAAAGATCGGTGTTCGGCTCTATCGCCGTAGAGGTTGCAGCCCCCGAGGTGGTGTCTAGCCATCCATCCTTGGTCTGCGCAGCCGGCTCCGAGTCGAAGATCGGAGCGGGTTCGAGTGCGGCCTCCAGGGTATTGTCCGGCTGCAGAGCTAAATCATGCCCATCGTGACAGTACGGCACGCTCGGCTGTGGCTCGAATCCGTCGAGGATCAAGTCCCCACGGATGTCAGCCGTGAAGTTCAAACTTCCAAATCTGACATGACGGCCAGGGGCGTAGCCTTCGATCTGCTCCAGCTGGCCAAGCAAATTGGCCCGCAGTGCGAAGCCGCCGAATATGAAGATCTGTCCGGGGAGGAAGGTCTCACCCTGGACTGCATCATCGTTGATGATCGAAGAAGCCATCGAGCCTATCGGTGACGACACAGAGGAACTCTCAATGAAAGCACCAATGTCGGTGTCAAAACCGGCGGATCTCGGGTAGGGGGTCCCGAACTGTGCGTCTAGGCGGATGGTAACAGGAGACGAGGGACACGATGTTTTTACCCAGGTTCGGGCCCTCTTGATGGAGGTAAAACCCTATGTCCTGCTTGATTAATATTGATGATGTGGGTTACAAGAGTAGATCTACCACGAGATCAAGGAGGCTAAACCCTAGAAGCTAGCCTATGGTATGATTGGTGTTCGTCCTATGGAGTAAGGCCATCCGGTTTATATAGACACCGGAGAGGGCTAGGGTTACACAGAGTTGGTTACAAAGATAGGAGATCTACATATCCATATCGCCAAGCTTGCCTTCCACGCCAAGGAAAGTCCCATCCGGACACGGGACGAAGTCTTCAATCTTGTATCTTCATAGTCTTGGAGTCCGGCCGATGATGATAGTTCGGCTATCTGGACACCCCCTAGTCCGGAACTCCCTCACCCCTTGTGTCGAATCAATAAATCTGGGTTGAATACTCTACCCTTGAAAAATGTTGCGATCCCTATACTTGTGGGTTATCAAGACTATTTTCTAGCCCCGTTGCCGGGGAGCATAGCTCTATTCTTTTAGTCACTTGGGATTTATATCTACTGATCACTATGAGGAACTTGAAAGACGAAAGAACTATGATTTTTCCCTCAACTACGAGGGGTAGTACTGCTCCCAGCATGTGGTAGTACCGTGCTGGATTTTTGCACAGACCAAAACTCAGCGGAAGTAGCCACAGATGTAATTTTATTAGTCCGTGTCTTCCCAGCCTAGTCGAACCCTGCCTTGCGGTAGAACCGCAAGGACACGCGATAGTACCACTCTCGCGGTTCTACCACTCGTTGCTTTAACGCAATAGGGCCTTGGCTGGTCTCTGTCGTGGGAGCGGTAGTACCGCACCGTCGAGCGGTAGTACTGCAAGGCCTTGCGGTAGTACCGCGAGTCTGTGTGGTAGTACCGCAGGTTGCGGGCTGATGAAGAGGGTAATGGTTGGATATTTCCCCCCACTATATAAAGGTGGTCTTCTTCCCCAAGTTGACCACCTCTTCCCTCCCCAAGCTCCATTGTTGCTCAAAGCTCCATTTCCCCCGATCTCTCCCTAGCCAATCAAACTTGTTGATTCTCTAGGGATTGGTTGAGAAGGCCCCGATCTACACTTCCAATAAGAGAAATTTGATTTGCCCACTAATCCCTTGCGGATCTTGTTACTCCTGGCTATTTGAGCACCCTAGACGGTTGAGGTCACCTCAGAGCCATATTCCATCATGGTCAAGCTTCATGGTGTCATTGGGAGCCTCCAATTAAGTTGTGGAGATAGCCCCCACTTTGTTTGTAAACGTTCGGTCGCAGCCTTCAAGGACACCAATAGTGGAATCACGGCATCTCGCATTGTGTGAGGGCGTGAGGAGAATACGGTGGACCTAGTGGCTTCTTGGGGAGCATTATGTGTCCACACCGCTCCAACGGAGACGTACTTACTCTCAAAGGGAATGAACTTCGGTAACACATCCTCGTCTCCGCCGACTCCACTCTTGGTTATCTCTCACCTTTACTTGTGCAAGCATATATTGTGTTGTATCCTTTGCTTGCTTGTGTGCTTGTAGTTGTTGCATCATATAGGTTGTTCACCTAGTTGCACATCTAGACAACCTACTTTGATGCTATGTTTAATTTGGTCAAGAAAAGCTAAAAATTATTAGTTGCCTATTCACCCCCTCTAGTCAACCATATTGATCCTTTCAGGCTCCCACATATTCAAAGAAGATCCTTAATTGTTGAACCACGATCTCAAGGATTCAGTTAATCCCGTATGCAATTCCCTTTGTCCAGCAATATGTTACTTGCCCGAGATTCGATCGCCGGTATCTCCATACCTAGTTCAATCTCGTTACCGGCAAGTTTCTTTACTCGTTCTATAAAACAAGATCTTGTGACTAAACTCATTAGTCACATGAAGCTTCTTGTGATGTTATATTACCGAGAGGGCGCAGAGATATCTCTCGATCACACGGAGTGACAAATCCCAGTCTCAATCCATGCAACTCAACAAACAGCTTTGGAGATACCTGTAGAGCACCTTTGAGATCACCCAGTTATGAAGTGACGTTTGATAGCACACAAGGTATTCCTCCAGTATCCGGGAGTGGGATGATCTCATGGTCTAAGAAAGAGATACTTGACATTACGAAAGCTACGGCAAAGTGAACTTTGTGACACAATCATATGCTAAGCTTACGGTTGGGTGTGTCCATCACATCATTCTCCTAATGATGTGATCCCGTTATTAAATGACAACTCATTTCTATGGTTAGGAAACCTTAACCATGTTTGATTAACGAGCTAGTCTAGTAGAGGCCTACTTAGGGACATGGTGTTGTTTATGTATTCACATATGTATTTAAATTTCCGGTCAATACAATTCTAGCATGAATCATAAACACTTATCATGAACAAGGAAATATGACAATAACCAATTTATTATTGCCTCTAGGGCATATTTCCAACAGTCTCTAATACGTCTCCTATGTATCTATAATTTTTTGTTGTTCCATGCTATTATAGTATCAATCTTGGATGTTTTATATGCAATTATATGTCATTTTTTGGGACTAAACTATTAACTTGGTGCCAAGTGCTAGTTGTCATTTTTTTGTCTGTTTTTGGTTTTCCAGGAAATCAGTAACAAACAAAGTCCAAATGCCACGGAACTTTTTGATGATTTTTTCTGGACATAAGAGACCCTAGAAGCTTTGGGAGGAAGTCAGAAGGCGAAGGAGGTGGCCACGAGCTACCAGGGCGTGCCCACGGAGGTAGAGGCGGCCTGGTGCCTTGTGGGCCCACCTTTCCTCCGTACCTAATTCCGTCTCTATAAATTCTCTAAAATTGGGAAACCAACAGAGAGCCACCCAAAACACTTTTTCCGCCGCCGCAAGTTTTTGTTCTTGCGAGATCCCATTTGGAGGCCTTTTCTGGCACTCTGTCGGAGGGGGAATCAATCACAGAGAGCTTCTGCATCAACCTTGTTGTCCCTCCGATGATGTGTGAGTAGTTTACCACAAACCTACGGGTCCATAGCTAGTAGCTAGATGGCTTCTTATCTCTCTTGGATCTTCAATACAATGTTCTCCTCGATGTTCTTGGAGATCTATTCAATGTAATCCTTTTTGCGGTGTGTTTGTTGGGATCTTTTGATCTGATTATCCATGAATATTATTTGAGTCTTCTCTAAACTCTTTTATTCATGATTATTATAGCTTTGTATTTATCTCTGATCTATTGATTTGGTTTGGCCAACTAGATTGATTTATCTTGCAATGGAGAGGTGCTTCATGATGGGTTCAATCTTGCCGGGATCTATATCCCAGTGACAGAAAGGGACAATACACGTAATTGTATTGTTTTCATTAAGGATAAAACGACGGGGTTTATTCATATTGCTTTACTTTACTTTGTCTACATCATGTCATCTTGCTTAAGGCGTTACCCCGTTCTTTATGAACTTAATACTCTAGATGCATGCTAGATAGCGGTCGATATGTGGAGTAATAGTAGTAGATGCAGGCAGGAGTCGGTCTACTGGTCTCGGACATTATGCCTATATACATTATCATTGCCTTGGATATCGTCATGATTATTCAATTTTCTATCAATTTCCCAATAGTAATTTGTTTACCCACCGTATGCTATGTTCAACAGAGAAGCCTCTAGTGAAAACTATGGTCCCGAGGTCTATTTTTCAATATATTAAAATCCAAAAATACCTTGCTGCAATCTTCTTTACTTTATTTTATTTTGTGTTTTTGTTTATCTATCTATCACTACAAGATATGATCCTTGGAATTAACCGCCAAGGGATTGACAGCCCCTTGTTTGCGTTGGGTGCAAGTATTTGTTATTTTGTGGGTAGGTATTGTTAACGAGGTGCTGCGTGGTTCTCCTACTGGATTGATAACCTTGGTTCTTAACTAAGGGAAATACTTATCTCTATTGTACTACATCGTCCTCTCCTCTTCGAGGAAACCCCAACGCAAACCACAAGTAGCAGTCTCCCACTTGCACTGAGTCAATAATATAGTTTACATCATAATGAATCTAACACCCAACAAGTTCTGGGGCTGATCATGTTTTGCTTACGAGAGAGGTTTTTAGTCAATAGGTCTGCAACATTCAGATCTTTGTGTACTTTGCAAATCTCTATTTCATAAGCAGATGTTGTTACCACACTCTGCTTGGAGCTACTACAAACGACCGATCTAGTATACATATCCGGTTCAAGACTCAGACTCATCCGGATTGGTGTCAAAGCTTGCATCAATGTAACCCTTTACGATGACTCTTTACCACCTCCATAAATGAGAAACATTTCCTTAGTCCTCTATAGGAATTTAAGGATAATTTTTTACCGCTGTCCAGTGATCTACTCCTTGAAAACTCTGGTACCCCCTTGCCAGACTCATGGTAAGGCAGCGAACAGGTTTGGTACACAGCATGGCATACATCATAGAGCCTATGGCTGAGGCATAGGGGATGACCTTCATCCTTTCTCTTTCTTCTACCGTGGTCGAGCTTTGAGTCTTACTCAACTTCACACCTTGCAATACAGGCAAGAACCCCTTCTTTGATTGGTCAATTTTGAACTCCTTCAAAATCTTGTTAAGGTATGTGCTATGTGAAAGTCTTATCATGTGTCTTCATGTATCTCTATAGGTCTTGATACCCAATATGTAATCAGCTTCACCTAGGTCTTTCATTGAAAAACTCTTGTTCAAATAATCCTTTATGCTTTCCAGAAATTCTATATCATTTGCAATCGACAATATGTCATTCACATACAGTATTCGAAATGCTACATAGCTCCCACTCACTTTCTTTGCAGATACAAGCTTCTCCATAAGTTTGTATGAAACCAAAAGCTTTTATCACCTCATCAAAGCATATATTACAACTCCGAGATGTTTGCACCAGTCCATAGATGGATCACTGGAGCTTGCATACCTTATTAGAATCCTTAGGATCGACAAAACCTTCTGGTTGCATCATATACAACTCTTCCACAACTCTTCCTTAAGGAAACCATTAAGGAACGCTGTTTTGACGTCCATATGCCAGATTTCATAATCGAATGATGAGACAATTGCTAACATGATTCTAACAGACTTCGGCATAGCTATGGGTGAGAAAGTCTCATCATAGTCAACTCCTTGACTTTGTCGAAAACCCTTTGCGACAAGTCAAGCTTTATAGACGGTGAAATTACCATCAATGTTTGTCTATTTCTTAAAGATCCATTTTTCCAATGGCCTTCCGGTCATTAGGTAAGTCTATCAAAGTCCATACTTGGTTCTCATACATGGATCCTATCTCGTATTTCATGGCCTCAAGCCATTTCTCTGAATCTAAGCTCATGATTGCCTCTGCATAGTTCGTAGGTCTGCCGTTGTATAACGCATGACTTTCAAGACTGGATTATCGTACCACTCTGATGCGGAACGTGTCCTGGTCGACCTACGAAGTTCAGTAGTAGATTGGTCTGAAGTTTCATGATCATCATCATTAGCTTCCTCTCTGGTTGTTGTATGTATCACATGAACTGCTTTCTTTGATGTGCTACTTTCCAATTCGAGAGAAGGTACGATTACCTCATCAAGCTCTACTTTCCTCCCACTCACTTCTTTCGAGAGAAACTCCTTCTCTAGGAAGGACCCATTCCTGGCAACAAAGATCTTGCCCTTGGATCTATGATAGAAGGTATACCTAATGGTCCCTTTAGGGTATCCTATGAAGACGCACTTTTCTGCTTTGGGTTCGAGCTTATTAGGCTGAAGCCTCTTGACATAAGCGTCGCATCCCCAAAAATTAAGAAACGATAGCTTAGGTTTCTTGCCAAACCATAATTCATACGGTGTCGTCTCAATGGATTTAGATGGTGCCCAATTTAAAGTGAATATAGCTATCTCTAATGCATAACCCCAAAATGATAGTGGAAAATCAGTATGAGACATCATAGAATGCACCATATCCTATAGAGCACAATTACAATGTTCAGACACACCATTATGCTCTAGTGTTCTAGGTGGCGTGAGTTGTGAAACAATTCCACATTGTATTAAATACATGCCAAACTCGTAACTCAGGTATTCACCTCCATGACTAGATCATAGATATTTTATCTTCTTGTTACGATGATTCTCTATGTCACTCTGAAACTCCTTGAACTTTTCAAATGTTCTAGACTTGTGTTCCGTTAAGTAAATATACCCATATCTACTTAAGTCATCTGTGATGGTTAGGAAGTGCTTCAACACTCATTGGACCACATACATCAGTATGTATTATTTCCAACAAGTCACTTGACTGCTCCATTGTACCGAAAAACAGGGTTTTAGTCATCTTGCCCATGAGGCATGGTTCACACGTTTCAAATGATTCATAATCAAGTGATTCCAAAAGTCCATTAGCATGGAGTTTCTTCATGCGCTTTACACCAATATGACCTAAGTGGCAGTTCCACAAGTATGTGGTAGTATCATTATTAACTTTGCATCTTTTGGCATCAATATTATGAACCTGTGTATAACTACGCTCGAGATTCAACAAGAATAAACCATTCACATTACGTGCATGACCATAAAAGATATTATTCATATAAATATAACAACCATTATTCTCTGACTTCAAATGAATGACCGTCTCGCAAGAAACACGATCCAAATATAATGTTCATGCTCAATGCAGGCACCAAATAAGATTTATTTAGGTTTAAAACTAATCCCAAAGGTAGACGTAGAGCAAGCATGCCGACTATGATCTGATGCGGGCTGAAACTGCATCGGTATTTCCCCAAAGAGGAAGCAATGATGCAGTACATCTATGGTAGGTATTTCCCTCAGTTATGAAACCAAGGTATCAATCTAGTAGGAGAAGCAAGCAACAATATGTAAACGGTACCTACACACAAAGAACAAATCCTCGCAACCCAACGCTTAAGAGGGGTTGTCAATCCCTCCTTGGTAAAAAGATAGATTAAATTGTAGGTGTTTGGATAAATAGATCTAAACAAAATGTGAAATAAAATAAGTAAAGGAAAAGTTCAGCAAGGTATTTTTGGGTTTTTGGTATAATAGATCTGAAAACAAATACGGTAAAAGATAGATCTGAAAGCAATATGATAAAATATAGACCCGGGGGCCGTCGATTTCACTAGTGGCTTTTCTCGGGAAAATAGCGCACGGTGGGTAAACAAATTACTGTTGGGAAATTGATAGAAGTGAAAATAATTATGACGATATCCAAGGCAATGATCAATATATAGGCATCATGTCCAAGATTAGTAGACCGAAACAATTCCGCATCTCCTACTATTACTCCACACATCGACCGTTGTCCAGCATCGAAAGTGCAACTAATCCCCGGGTGGTTTTTGTAATTCATAACAACATATAGCTCATTGAATTCATATCCATTCGAGTTAAATATTTCAGAAAGTTCAATGATTGGCATGGCATGGACTAGAGATGTGGACCCTTCAAAATGCTAAGGACAAAGATTGGCAAAAGTTCAAGACTCTTGATTTCCATTTTAGTGATCCAAGATCACATTGAGTCTATAGGAAAGCTAATACAATTAAAAGGGGATGAGGTGTTGCTTAATGGTCTACTTGCTCAAAGTGCTTAGTGATATTGCTCCAAAACCCTCAACCACTTTCTCATTTCCACATGCGTCCAAAACTCAAAGTCAAACTCGGCCCCACCAATTTGATCTATCTGGTGCCACTGAGTTCAATTGACATAGCCACTGCCAGAAACCCTAGACAGTTTTGTCACACTGATACGGATCTTGGTCTCACTGAGATGGCCTTGCAAACTCTCTCTTGCCTGTTGTAATTATTTCATTCTCACCGAAATGTGAATCAGTCCCACCGAGTTTGCTTGACCAACTCTCTGTTTGATCTTTGCTGAAATTGGTCTCACCGAGCTAATGCAATCGGTCTAACCGGGATAAGGTTTTGCCCTAGCCCTAACACATCGGTCCCACCGAGTTGTTCCAGTCGGTCCCACCGATATTCTTAACGTTCACATTTTGAACTGAACCGGTCTCACCAAGTTCTTCTATTCGGTCCAACTGAGTTGGGTCAAATGTGTGTAATGGTTGGATTTTGTCTAGAGGCTATATATGCCCCTCCACCCCCTTCTCCATTTGCGAGAGAGATGTCAGAACATGCCTACACTTCCACTACTCATTTTCTGGGAGAGAACCACCTACTCATGTGTTGAGATCAAGAGATTCCAATCCAACCACAAGAATCTTAATCTCTAGCCTTCCTCAAGTTGCTTTCAACTCAAATCATCTTTCCACCATAGCCAAATCTGTGTGAGAGAGTTGAGTGTTGGGGAGACTATCATTTGAAGCACAAGAGCAAGGAGTTCATCATCAACACACCATCTATTACCTTTTGGAGAGGGGTGTCTCCTAGATTGGTTAGGTGCCACTTGGGAGCCTCTGACAGGATTGTGGAGTTGAACCAAGGAGTTTGTAAGGGCAAGGAGATCGTCTTCTTCATGAAGGTCTACCCGAGTGAGGCAAGTCCTTCATGGGCGATGGCCATGGTGGGATTGACAAGGTTGCTTCTTCGTGGACCATTTGTGGGTGGAGCCCTCCGTGGACTCGCGCAACCCACTACAAAAAAATACACTTCCGTGATGATACATGTTTGTCACGGTAGGTCACGTTTTCTGTCATGCATGTACATCCATGACGATTTTATGACAGAATAAAGATAGTCATACATGTGCTATCGTAGAAGTGTTCCATGACATTACCAAATTATCATCACGGAAGTGTCCACTTCCATGACGATAAATCGCGCGTCATAGAAATGCTTTCGTCAAGGGTGACCGACACGTGGCATCCACTGTAACGGCTTGCTGTTAAGCTATCATGTCCGGTTTTGGATCTGATAACCCGTTAACAGCCCCGACCAATGGGGATTTTCCAGGTGTAAAATCATCATTGGCTAGAGGAAATACGTGTCAGCTCACCATTGGGACATATCTCATCCACTCATTGGACCGAAGGCGCATATGATATGTCGACACGTGGCACGGCCCAACAAGGGCCCATTCATGTGAAAAGGACAGCCCGTTTGACTTGGTCAAAGGTGGCGGGCCGGCCCACGGAAAGCCTGTTAACGCCCTGTTCGCATATAGCCCATTTACAGCCTGCTAACCCAGGGCCCGTTACGACCTATCCGAATTAGGCCCGGTAGTGTCATCTGGGCCGTCCAATATGATGCCAACCCGTTTTAACTTCCGGCCCATGATGTCTTTCGGCCCATATGAGTCCCTTTGTAACTCTTGGCCCGTTACTGGCCCGTGGTGAAACTGACCCGTAATGAACAGTGTATCACTTTATACCCGTTAACGGCCCGTTATTCCATTGGGCCATTTCCAGCTCATGTTATCTTTCGGCCTTCTCAGGGCCCATTTATTCTTGGGCTCATTTCCAGCATTTGGTTACTTACAACCCGTTACTATCATTTTCTGCTTGTGGGCCAAACTCAACCCATGGTTACAGACGCCCCGTTTGTGGCCCGTTAATATGTTGGGCCGTTTTCATAGCGTCATCAAATACGGCCGATTAACAACGGCCCATTATGGTCGGACCATGAACGGACGATTCCAACTCTAGCCCGTTTACGACCATAATGCAGTCTGTTATTAGCCCATGTTTGGTCAATCGATCATACGGCCCGTATAAGGCCCATTGATGATACGGCCCATAGAAGGCCCATTGTGTCTAAGCCCATAGAAGTACCATTGTTTCTATGGCCCATAGAAGGCCCATTCTTTCTACGGCCCGTAGGAGGCCCAGTGTCACTACAGTAAATATGTAGCCCATGGTTATTGTGGCCTAGTTTTAAAAAATAGGTTATTGCGGCCATAGCAAACCGCGGAAAAAGAACTACGCTGACTACAAGCAAACAAATAAACAAGACAACAAGGAAATAAATAAGCAAGCAACTTACGCTAGGCTATCATGGCTATTACACATATTACATCCATTGGGCATCAAAGTTCGCCACTAGTGCAAATATAGGGAACAAAGCAGCATATAAACGCCGCAGCAAAACAAGTCCAGAACTGAAACCACTTCAGAAGAGCTCAAGAAACAATATCCTGGGTACCCATAATGCTGGTAATATGCTTAGCAAGCTTATTAACTTTCTCTTGTTTGGCGCTTAAATCCTCCGGCGCATGCTGTTGCACAAGAAAGTATGCATCTAAATCCTGCAAGGACTTCCTCAGTCCTTCGGCTTCTTGCCGCAACACAGCTGACTGATGCCTTTCAGCTTGTAGCTGAGAATGAAGAAGCCAAAGTAATTTAGGCAGCGAGTTCGAAGAGCTTGTGCTAGCGGTACTGGCCAGTAACTCAAACACTACATCAACGCAGGACTGTGGGATTTTCTCACTATCTACAAGATCATTTTTATCACCTTTCTTGGAGACCAACAGGGTTGTCTCACTATCTTGAAACTTATCTGCATTACTTTCTCTACCATTGCATAGTGGGGGTGCTCTTCTCCAATATTATGTTCGCATACTACAAGAGAAACAAGCAGACACATCACAGGTTTAGCATGTAGTATATGAAACTCATTTTGGTAAACCGGTTCAGTAGTAAGGTGGACAGGATAACAGCATGAAACAAGCATATATCTATGTGCTATGGTCACTGTATTGTCCATATCATTCTAGTTTATGTTGCCAAATCAAGATAGAGACACAGTTCAACTCATATATTTTTAAGACACAACAACATAGACAGACTATAAGTGTGAGAAACTACACAACATTAGCAACACTTGTAATGTGCATCACATGAGAACATAACTATTTATACAACTGAAACTGAAATCAACATAGATCAAGAAGTAAGAACAACAATCCAGTTAAATAAATAGGTTTAAAACATACCCGTTACGCCATTGGAGTTTCAATTGGATCCCTCAAATTCGAAAGTAGTTGGTATGAGTAAATACAATGATGCAACAACAAAGGAGTATGGACCATAGCTATGGAATCTGACCTGAGAACAGTTGCTCTTTTACTTTAAACGTGGAGTTTGGGTTCGCTATGGTGGTCTTCGTGCTTTGGGCACTGCAGTTGCTTTACAAACTGCTCGTGTGGGGGTACTCTGTGGTGGACATGGTGCTTTGTCAACTAGAAGTGGGTTACTATCCGCAAGGGTTGTGGTTAGATGGGTTGTAGCTGGTTCTCTGCCCAACGGTGTAAGTGTGCAATCTGGAAGAGTCTCGATTATGTGTGGTAGGGCTAGTTTGTGGGCCAGTACAACCATGGTTCTATCTGCATCGACGGGTAGCACTGTCTTTTGTGAAGAACGGGTTTTTGCTCCCTTAGATACTGCCATCACCCCCTCCAATTCAAATGACTGATAAACAAGAAAAGAAATTAAACATACAGACATTGTATGATAGACAGATGTGGTAATTCACATATATGTTGTCTAACCAAACAGGACAGCATGACACAATTTCACATATATGATGCCTAACTAAATAGGATAGCATGACACAGTTTCAGATATATGATGGATAACTTAATAGGATATAATGGCATAATTCAACATATGATGAGTATCTAAATAGGATGACATGACAAAACTATATGATGTGTTTCTAAAATAGGTTGGGATGAAATAATTCAAATACATGTTGTCTAAGTATACATGATGGCATGATATAATTGACATAATTGATTCATATACTAAGCAACTGGCACTCACATGTATGATCTCTAAACTAAGCAGATGGAATTCAATATTGTGCATATGATGTCTAAACTATGCAATGCAAGACACCATATGCATGATACGAGAAATATGAACATTGCAACTTAGAGCATACACCTCAGGTGGGATATAGGACTGGTCATCTGTCTCTGAATCCTCCTCTGAGGAGCTCCCTGTAACCATTGAGATATATGCTTCAATAGGTACCATTTCCTGTTCTGAAGATCTTGTTTTCACTCTAGATTTTTTCATAACTGACTCAAATGGATGATACACATGAAGAGTAGTTCAATATACACAGATTATCGAAAAATGGAATACGAAATAAAAAAGATGGCATGAGATAATTCACATATATGATGCCTGGCTACATGGCGGTGCATAATTCACATATATGATAACTGGCTGAAAAACATGGCATTGCATAATTCGCATATCTGATATAGAAAGCAAACAGGAGGCATTCACACAAAGCATGTCTAATCTAAGCAGATGGCATGGCAATGCAAGACACCATATGCATGATATGAGCAATATAAC
>NC_041391.1:280940394-280997843 GCF_002162155.2 Triticum dicoccoides
GGGGGGGGGGGGATACGACTGGTCATCTGTCTCTGAAAAGCTATCTGTAACCAGCAAGAAATCTGCATCGACAGGTAGCACTGACTTCTCAGAAGACCTTGTTTCACTCCAGATTTACCCATGATCGACTCAAATGGCTGATGCACAGGAAGAGTAGATGAATGTATAAACATTGTTGACAAATGGATATATGATGCCTGGCTAAAGAAGATGGCATTGCATAATTCCCATATACTCCCTCCATTCCTAAATATTTTTATTTTTAGAGATTTCAAATGGAGTACCACATATGGATGTATATAGACATATTTTAGAGTGTAGATTCACTCATTTTGCTTCGTATGTAGTCACTTGATGAAATCTCTAAAAAGACAAATATTTAGGAATGGTGGGAGTATGGTATAGGAGTAGAAACCAAACAGGTGGCATTCACACAAAGCAAATCTAAACTAAGTTGATGACATATAAGATGTATAATGTAAGCAATGCGAGGCACCATATGCATGATATGACCAACATCAGCATGCTGGGTTAGAGCAAACACCTCAGGTGGTAAATAGGAGTTGTCTGCTACCTCTGAATCCCCATTTGAACAGTTATCTTCCTTTGGAATACAATCTGGAATGGCAGGAGGGGGGCCCACTTCGCCCACCATGGAGCGGCGTCTGCATGAAATTATATTCCCATGCAACGGTCTTCTCTTTTTCTCTACATGTTCAGTATGATTGTGTACAATAACTGACATGCATAATAAAAAATAGTTAGATTTTGTAAGGCCTAAGGGGTGCATGCAGAAATCAAGACTGATGATAGCAAATGAGTGGACAGATCCAAAACTAATGATAGCGGGTAGATTATAGCTTCAGTTTAAAAGGATAGACAATGGATTATCTACTGTTTGTTGCCCACCCAACATGAACCCCATAGAAGACCCCAGATGAACCAGATAGTAGACAGATACTATTTGTTGCTGCCTCGATATGAGATCCACGGGCATTTTAAAACTCAAGTTTGAACGATAAAGTAGCAGGTAATAATAACCAATGTATAACATAAGCAAACACGAAAGACTAGGACCTCTCTTCCGAAATTGTGTAGTCCTCGGGTTCATCTGCTCGTCGATGATGGTAATGCAGTTGGCATGGCTGTCGGCAATGGGGAAGATGATCTGAGGCGGCTAAAGGAAGTCTGCAGGGGGAATCTCTGTTGCAGTGAACGCTTCTGTCAATGGTGCACCTCAGGTGGGTGGATGATGGCATGGCAGGAGGAGGACATAACACACAGAGTTTTCTTTGACGCCTATCTGAAAATGAAGTAAATCTGTAATGGCTCCTTAGAAATGGAGGATTCTATAAATGCAGGGACAGGAAAAACACAACAATAGGATAGGAATGCATGTGCAAAACAGAGCATTTGGAAACATAGGATTTCTGTCAACCTGGGTGTTTGGTTCACATGAATTGGAAGAACACAGGAATGGAGAAACATGGTCAAATTAAGGTCAAACCACGTGAAAATGAAAAAAATAAGAATTTTATTGTGCCAGTAATGCAATTAGTTCTGTTCTTCATGCATATTAATTTGAAAAGGACTTCCAAGTGAATATTAAAATTTCTATGTTTTTTCTTTGAAAGAGACACCAAAGGAAAAAAATCCTCCAGTTTTGCTTTGCTCCACTCCTTCAAACCAAATGCACGAATAGTAGTACCATAGTAGTTCCATAGCAAACCATCCCTGAGGGGTCTACATGAATGCAGAGTAACAAAGTGATGCAATGAGCGTACAACCTCTTTGGCATAGCCTTGTGGACCTCAACATCATTGGGTTGGACGTGGAGGATGGTGATGCTGGTGTGACTGTCGGAGGTGGGGAAGAAGATATGAGGCCTCTGGAAACGGCGCCGAGGGTACTTCTCCGCTGTGATGGACAGTTCCGTCATTGGAGCAGCTCTAGTGAGGTGTACGGCGGCAAGGCTGAAGCAGGACAAGACAAACAATGTTAATCTGAAGTAGGACTCCAGTATCATCTGCAATAGATGATGTAAAATACATCACCAAAAAGTGCTATATGTAAAACACATCAGCCACGCCACAGCCGCTCCGACAGATGCTGGAAGTACTATTGACCCTGAACTTAACTGAAGAAGCTGAACTTTACAGTCAAAACTGAATTTTACTGTCGAAACTGATTGAACTAGTAGCAGAGCATTGCAATAAATGTTTAGGGCATTCGAGCACTAGTAGCAGAGAAGCAGTGATCTAAATTAGTAGACGGTCGAGCAGGGAACGCGCTTGCAGAGAGCAAGTCATGCAGTAGCATCGCGAGCGAGTGCTAAAGCAGCAACTCATGTAGCTGCTGGAGGTCATGCAACAACAGCACCAGCTACGCAAGCGAGAGCACGAGCAGAGCAGCAGCACGAACGAGAGCAAGAGTGCAGCAGTAGCGTGAATGATAGCAATAGCAGAGCAGAGCATCAGCACGAACGAAAGCAAGAGAAGTGCAGCAGCGCGACCAATAGCAAGAACAGAGCCGTAGCACAAGCGAGAGCCGGAGCATCAGCAGCTAGTGCTGTTGTGGAAGTCACCGCCAAGGAAGTAACTACATGGGGGAGAAACGCCATGGATGAAGTGGCCGGCGACGGGGCCGCCCATGGAGATCCGCCATGTTTGCTCGGTATCAAACATCGACAGCCCCATGAGATCGAATAAAAGATAAAATGTAGCGGTGAGTGCAGAACCTCCTTGGTGGTGCCGAGTTGGCCTCGGCTTCTTCGGAGGAATTGGTGAGGGTGTTGTGGTTCCGGTGGGGTAGGTCAGGACGGCGCTGTGGGGATGGAGGTGGCGAGATAGAGGAGGCGAACATTGGGGCAGCTCCTTGGAGGTGGAAGACGGGGCGGTTGATCCGGCGGGACGACGAGATTGACAATGGATCCTCATCCGGTGTGGTGGATGAGGGACGCCGAGCTGTTACGGTGGACGACATCATCGGGGAAGAGTCTCCGGCTGGGTGGCGGTCGGGAGGCCGACGAAGGAGCGTGGGGTTTCACGGGTTTTGGCGGCCTCGGTGTACGAATGGGGGGGGGGGCGAAGGGGAAGTTAGGGGAGCCATGGCTTAGGGACGCGCTTGTCCAAAATGTAGGGTAAGTTACCAGCGTAGCCCCACCGGTTTTGACACCGCAACGTCGAGCCGGCATTTCTGGCTGAGGGGTAGAAGGGGGATTTCGCGTGTCTGGGCTACGGGACCGATTTCGGATGAGGAGGGGGTTTTCGCGCGCGTCGAAGTTTCGGGATAACAAGGCGCGGCGCGGGTTGAAGAGGTGGGAGTTTCAAAGCAGGTGAGACAAAAGATACTCGAGCTTGAAAATTTCGGGATAACAAGGTGTGGATTCCTTGTTCGGCAGAACAAACTTAACGTGTACAAAAAAACAATTCATGCAAGACACAAGAGAGTCATTTCCCGTTTTACTATATTGCTATAAATGCCATTGAAAAAACTACAAGAAAAATGTAAAAAAATCAGGAGAACAAGATTACCTTGTACAGTACCAAATCGATTCGCACTTCCCTCAACAACAACAAAAAACAAATCAATTCGCACCAAAAGAAAGAGTAATGTCCCTTTTTATATGATTACAAATGCCAGGATCTCGAATTTCAATTTTTGAATACATGTTATGTTGAATTCGAATATATTGTTAGGTGACATTGCGGTTTATAATTGATGTAGTCGTACATTTTGATCTTCCATCATATATGAACATTTTACTCCACCCTATGAACATATATATTGTCGTCTACCATATGGAATAAATTTGAATCAATTTTCCTTATTTGAATACGATTGTTGTCAAGTTATACAATCATTTAAATATTACCTTGATAACAAAAAAACATGCATATAGCAGTAATCATATTTCACTATGAACTACATGTACCATACGATCTCCAATTCAAATATTTGTATCCATTTTATGTTGAATTCAAATCATAGTACATTGGTCTAGGTAGCGAGATGTTCGGGATATTCTAAACCCTGTTTTCATATGTATAATTTTTGGCTGAATTGGGACAAGTTTTGGTAAAAGCTTCTTACAAAACCAGACATTCTCTCAACAAGCCTCGTGTTTCCGAGAGGGATGTGTCACCTTTGTGTGTGAAACGATATACACTGCCTCCCCCCTGATTTTCTTTACAGAGGCAACATAGAACTATATGAGTGCCCTGTTAAATTTTGGAATTATTCCGGGTTCGTTTGGCCTTTTTATACATTAGTTGAGTTTCTGGACATTTAATGTGCATACTCCAAATTTGAACTGCAAGCACATGCTCTGGTGCACTAAAGTTGGTTGAAAAATCACATGTGTGTCCTTGGTTGAATTTCTAGGTCCCATGCAAGAAATGAGAATGAAATTCAAACATCTGGGCGTCGTGACTCGACCGAGAACATCGAGAAACTTGGATTTTAAATTCATGTAAATCCAAAACTCGCCTGGAAATCATGAAACTTGGCTTGATTTCATGTCATGGCACTAACATGCTGTGGTAAAAAATTGGGCCGATTTGGAACAAGTTTTGGTATAAGCTTCTTGCAAACCGGAGCTTCTCTCAAAAAGGCTCGTGGTTCTGAGAGTGGACGTGCCACCTTTGAGTGTGAAACAACATATGTTGCCCCCGCTTGAGTTTGTTTACAGAGGCAACATAGAACTACATGAGTGCCTTGTTAAATTTTGGAATTATTCCAGGTTCGTTTGGCCTTTTTTGTACATTAACTAAGTTTGTGGTCATTTAATGTGCATAATTCAAATTTGAACTACAAGCAAAATCACATGTGTGTCCTCGGGTGAATTTCTAGGTCCTATGCAAGAAATGGGAATGAAATTCAAACATCTGGGCATCATGGCTCGGTCGAGAACATTGAGAAACTTAGTTTTAAAATTCTTGTAAATCCAAAACGCGCCTGAAAATCATGAAACTTGGCATGGTTTCATGTCATGGTACTACCATGCTGTGGTTAAAAAATTGGCCGAAGGAACAAATTTTGGTATAAGCTTCTTGCAAATCGGAGCTTCTCTCAAGAAGGCTCGTGGTTCTAAGAGGGAACGTGTCACCTTTGTGTCCATAATTCAAATTTGATATACAAGCACATGCTCCAGTGCACCAAAGTTGGTTGAAAAATCACATGTGTGTCCTCGGGTAAATTTCTAGATCCTATGCAAGAAATGGGAATGAAATGCAAAATTCTGGGCGTCGTAGCTCAGCTGGAAACATTGAGAAACTTGGTTTTTTTAATTCCTGTAAATCCAAAACACGCATCAAAATCATGAAACTTGGCTTGGTGCCATGACATGGCACCAACATGTTGTGGTAATTTTGTTGTCCGATTTGCGAAGGCGCACACATTAACAATCAACAAAGTCATTTTGGAACAAGTGCTGTCATGTTACAATCGGAAACACTGGGCGTTCTATTTACCATTTACGTGCCGCCACGCGTCCCCTTTTTTTATTAGCTAGGAGGCATCATGCAGGGTAGCTATTTGAGTACGAGAGGCGTGCGGTTGGACCCCTGTGCGTGCTTATCGGGAGGAGAGCCCTTTAGCCGCCATCTGCCGTCCATCTCTCTCACAAGGTCTCCATTAATGACGTCCGAGCCTCTGTTTAATGGCGTGGCTATGTCTCACTCGACTGAGATTTAAGAGAGAAAAAAGAAAATCGGAAAAGAAAAATTTGCACGGATCTTGATGTAAGATCCGACGGACCTATATAGCATCTACTGCGACTTTAGCAAGACTGATGAATATATAAGGACGACGACATTGGATAATAATTGTCTTACATAATTAGGAATATAATTAAAAAAAGCCACATGCGGCTACGCCTGAAATACACAAGGGAAAAAGAAGAAGGAAGACAACGATCTGGCTCGCTGATCTCTACTTTCTTGATGCGTTGCTGTGGGCAACGGGAACTAGTCTCCGCGGCGAGCAGCGATGAGCTCTTTTGTGTCCTCAAGACGCTGCTTGAGAGCATCCACAGATTCCTCCGCCAGCCTTTGGCGCTCGATGTGGAGCATGTCATTCTTGTCCATAAGTTTCTTCACGATGACGCCGGTCCTCTTCAACAAGGCACTGGTCTCCTCCTGCTGGTCTGCACTTCGGATGATCTTCGCCCTCAGCAGGTCGCACTCGGCCTAGAGCCTCTCATTGCCCTCCCTTAGTTGCTGGATGACGCCCGTAGCCTGTTCAAATGAGGCTTTCATGTCATCCTACAACCTCACCAAGCCGGAGATCTGATCCATCTGGCTATGGACGATCGCATGCATGTGCCTGTAAGAGTCGTCCCCTGCTCGCAAGACATTTTACCAGGCCGTCACGGTGCGGCGGGACATCTTTGCTGCATTCGCAGCGCGGCGGGGCATCTCTGCTGCTTCCACTGTGCGGCCGGACCAGTCTGCTGCATCGACGGTGCGGCGGGACATCCGTGCTGCTTCGGTGGTGCAGCAGGACCTCTGTGCTACTACTTTCGTGCGGCGGGACATGTCGGTTGCTTTCGCGGCGAGGTGGGACATCTCTCGTGTTTCCGCTTCCATGCTTGCCTCTCCCTGGTGGTAATCTCTCGACCCAGAACTCACGCTGGCCATGGCAGACGCAAGGGAAGGATGTTGAATGACTTGTTTGTTTTTGTGGATGAGGAGTTGAGGAGGAATGTGCAGTCATTTTGGCATAGTAGTATTTATAACCGAGTACTAATACGCTCCTAAGTGGGAAACCGTTTAGGTTGTGATCGGTGTGAACAGGTTTGCAATTAAATATAGCGTGGTAGTAGCAGTAATTTGGAATGTGACGAGACGCAAGCTCAAAATTTATTGACGGTTCTAGTTTCGAAGCGCGGCACTATTCCCGGATGGCATAACATGGGCACGTGTTCTCGGCCGTGGTGTAGCATATGCCATGGTAGTTCTTTTTCTACTGTTGTGTACGTGCAATAACTGGCACAATCAGATACATATCTTACGGTTATTGGGGCATTCGACGGGAATAGCCTCGTGGCGAGCTATATACTAGTTTTTTTAGACGCATTACACCTATCTCTCGGTACTTGTCGCACGCACCATCTCTAGCTCCCTAGGTCGATGCCACCCACATACACTTGTACTCTGAGTTTAGTACGTTATACAGGAAGAGAAGAGGTGCACACACTCGTCCTCTCTCACACACGCATCTGTAGCTACAAATTGTAGTGTTCTCAACCATCCGATTGGCTCTATCATAGGTTTCACATTGCTCCTTGGCCTTGAGATTGAGAAGTTTAAAATGCGGAGGCTAAGCTGGAGGTGCGAGGTTTTGGTTAATGTGTGGGCCGCACACGGCACCAACATGACACGATCTTCGTCTGCCTGGTGCGCAGTCCAGTGAGTTGTCCAACACAACCAGGCCCTGCTTGGTATCTGCGACTCGACTTATGCACAGAGAAATTAGGACCGGAGGGAGTACTACTAGTAGTAGTACTACTTTGATGTGTCGCGTCAACTTGCACAAGTATGAAACACTTAGTGAACAAACAAGCATATAAGCTCCCTCCGTCCGAAAATTCTTGTCATCAAAATGGATAAAAAGGGACGTATCTAGAACTAAAATACGTCTAGATACATCTCCTTTTATCCATTTTGATGACAAGTAGTACTTCTTACCCAAAGGAACTTTATATCCAATAGACACAAAATATCCGTTTGACTGTTGGAAATTATTGATCTGATGTTGAAGTAATTGTTGCATCGCCACCAATACCCACCATCTCTTAAGCTAAAGTAGACCAAGCTAATCCCTATATTAGCATATTTCTAAGATAAACCGAAGGAACTGTAGAAACATTTAGGACATGAGCTTGTCAATCTGAATGTGGAGGGACACCAGCTTAGCCCCGACCAGTAGCTTGGGCGGAACTGTGAAGAAGGTCAGCACCTGCACGGCAATGTCGCCGAGATCCTTGCTGCTTGTCACCTCCATTAACACCTTGATGGTGTCGGTTCTGCCTTTGGTCTCCCCCAGCGGGCCGTTCGCCCACAGCTTGGCCATGTAGTGCGGCAGTGGGGACACCCCCGCTCTAATGCAGATGACCGACACGACGATAGGCGTGCCGATGTCGAGCACGCCACCGACCAAGAAAAACGCGCGGCCGTCCTCCTCCGCGAACAGCAACAGCCGTGGCTCCGACAGTGGCACCTGCAGCTAGAGCACCTTGCCATACTGGATCCTGTGTACGGGCATGGGATGCGCAGTGCTGATGTGGTGGGAGAGCGTCGGCGACGGGCCTTCGGAGCCGCATACGGGCATGGGGCATTTGAAGGGCGTGAGCGGACACACGCTCTGGTGATCGGCGAGCATGTGGTAAGTGACGTAGAGCCCTAGCCTTCGTGTGGGGACTCCACCCTCACCGATGAGAGGACGATGTCCACCGCCGTGTTCCGCACATCGAAGCCACCGCCGTGCTCGCACTTCTGGCATTGCCGCTGGTTCCCGGGGCACTCGAAGTGGCAGTCCGCGCAGGCCAGGTGCCCTCCCTTGCACTGCACAAATCAATCGAACAGCACATCAATCAAGAAACCTACACCTTGCTCGATCAGCCGAACGGACGAGGTGTATTCGAACCTCATACACTAAAGGCTTCAAGGGGCGGAGGCACAAGGGGCAGTGGAGCAAGGTGAGGTCCATCGAGACCAGAGACCTCCATCGCCGGGTCCTGTTCCGTCTGCATGATCTCGCCCTCCTCGTGCACAACCATCTCTCGCTTTAGGGCCGGGGCATTACAAAGCTTTACCATCACATATTCATACTACTTCAAGGTGCATCAAATCAACACATGCAAGTATCAAATGGAGAGTCACAACATGCATGCATGTCTTGTAATTAATGCATCAGTAAACGCAAATTAGTGAAATATATCGAGTGCGGTGCTTTGATGTGTCGCGTAAACTCATACAACAACAAGAAGTTTGATTATCCTCTCCCTCACGGGCTGACCTCCGGTGCCTTAAATGCACCTGCCTTTGGCTGTATGACAGGTGAGCCACCCACCTGTTGGGCCCACCTGTCATTCACGTGAAGGCAGGAGCACTAAGTCAATGAAGTTGCGTCCCTCCCACGCCCATGAGTGTGGTGGCTGGCAAGACTAGGAGAAGCTTTTGCTACACGCTCTCCCTCCCGCACGCGGTGGACATGCAGCAGTTCAATCGGTGTCAGATTGCGAGAAGCATACTGTAGTACTCCTCCACTGCAGTAGTACCCCATCATTGTTCGACTTCCCGAAGAGGCGAAGAGCCAAGCATAGCCCGGACGCTCGTGTGTCAGTTTCATGTGTATATTAGTCTAGGATAGTTTGTATCGTGCCTGTAAGCTTAAAATCGTTGGGGTCGGCTCCATGCTATGTGGCCGTCTCGAAGATTTTTTTATTAAAATAATCTTCTGGCCCTACCTGTCATCCTGGTGATTGTAGTTTGCACACTCATCTGGTCAAGATAGGAATATATATTTTAATTTGTCGTGGGTAAATGTTAGAGGTTGCAGCAAATATATTGTACACTGCGGGTCTTTCAGTCAAGTTTAGAGGCAAGCATGTGGGGCCAGTGCTATGATGTGTCGCGTCAACTCATACAACGAGGAGAAGCTTGATCTTACTACTACACGCCTTCTTCCTCGCCCATGCGCGCGGTGGCTCGCAGACGAGGACATGCTTTTGCTTATAGTACTACAACAAGCTATCCCTCCCGCTCGTGGTGGACGGACATGCAGCAGTGGATTTGATACTGTAGAAGCACTAGTAGTAACATCATTGTACGTCTTCTCGAAGAGGCGAAGAGCCAAGCGCAACCCGAACGTGGCAGTTGCGAACCTTGGAGCACGCATATAGCCAGGCTCTTGCATGAGACAAAATTGCTATGTGAGCCCACTATTGTAGTACTTGCTAGTATAGCCCTGTAAACCAGAAAGGAGTATTTGTCTTTCTAGAGATTTCAACAAGTGACTAGACTACACCGAGACGGAGTACATATGGAGCAAAATGAGTGAATTTGCAATGTAAATAAATACGTAGTTCTCTCATTTTCCTCTCCACCTTGGTCGCAGTGCACAATATTGAGTATACTGACTTGTCTCTTTTTGACACGCATTTACGTTTTTTTACATGGTACAGACGCAAGCGCTCATATACACGCGCATACACTCACCCCTATGAATGCACACACGCACACCTACCCCTATGAGCACCTCCGAAAGACTGAGCCGGCACTATCATCTTGAAACTTACGAAGTCACCATAGGCACCTCATCATTGACGGGAACGTCTCCTGACACGCGATAGACGCGAGCGGCAGTCGCCTCCATAGGTGCTTGAATGCCAAGGAGGGAGAGGGTAGCGGTTCCCTAGACGTTGAACGGTCAATGATGCATCCTTAGTTACATGCAGAGGGAATTAATTGGAGAAGCCGAATAGAGCCAGCACGATGTGAATGCAACAGACTTTGGACTCTCATATAAAGGCACCCCACCACTCCAATCCATCTACGCCTAGTCTCTGTGCAACACTGCTCACTCCAATCCAAGACCAAGTGACCAGAAGCCACAAGCACCTATGGACACTACAAAAAAAGACACATCCGGGACATTTTGGGCCGAACGAAATTTTTTTCTGTCATACATATGACACTTCTATGACGACAATTGTGACAAAACTCGGTATCATCATAGATGTGGTGGGCTCCTACTTCTATGACAAAAAATCATGACAGAAAATGGGCTTTTCATCCTGGGCCGGCAGGAGACGCAGCTGCATGACATTCTTTGGGCCGTTCATGATGGAAAAAACCATGGTAGAAGCGAGGGCGAGGAAAATTTCGGGGAGTTCCCGGTTACGGTAGGAGGTCGGGGGCCGAGCGATGCACGTTTCTCTCGTACATGTACGCGTGTGTGTGCGAGGCATTGGCTCTAATTGAGCCCGAGCGAGGCGTTGGGCTCTAACTGAACCCGAGCGATTGCACTGCAGGCTAAGCGTTACTGAACCCAAGCGATCGATCGATGGCTGTTAACTGAACCCGATTGAGCGATTCCTTCACTTCTGCTGCTAACTGAAGCCGATCGATGCTGCCTCTGGGATGAACAGTGAGTGTTGCGGGGGGGGGGGCGTTCGATGAATAGTGAGCGGTGGCGTTGTAACACCCCGGACACACCCGCCGGTGGTCGTTACTCCTGGCGGGATCTAGACTGGCCCCACAGATCAATACTAGTCTTTTGTGCGCACTTTGTCCTCACTCGTGCGCACCTAGGAGAAAATTCCCGGTCGGTCACCCATCCTGAAATTACTCCAAGCTGAGCACGCTTAACTTCGGAGTTCTGTCCGAATGGGTTTCCGGAAAAGAAGGAATTCCTTATTGATATGAGTAGTCTATCATCCCTAATAAGCCAGGCTATCACATACACCCCGACTCATAGGAACCGACGTCCTCGTCGGGCCACAGGAACGTTCCCTCTTGGCACATACGTCTGTGCATCCAGTCTGGTACATGTGCCATGTCGTGTGCCACGACGGGTCACAAACGTCATGAACAACATGAACATGCACCTGTCCGCAAACATCCGTGTAACCGCAAGGGTCGGCTCTGATACCAACTTGTAACGCCCCGTACACACCCGCCGGTGGTCGTTACTCCTGGCGGGATCTAGACTGGCCCCATAGATCAATACTAGTCTTTTTTGCACACTTTGTCCTCACTCGTGCGCACCCAGGAGAAACTTCCCGGTCGGTCACCCATCCTAAAATTACTCCAAGCTGAGCATGCTTAACTTTGGAGTTATGTCTATCATCCCTAATAAGCCAGGCTATCACAGGCATTGCCTCTGGATGAACAGGACCCCGTGGTGTGGAGGGCTGGATGAACAGTAGACGGTGGAGGGGTGCCCGTGGAGGGGTGGTTGAACAGTAGCTGGTGGAGTAGCGCACGGTGGAGGCTGGATGAACAGGAGCCCGTGGAGGCTTGAGGAGGTCGATGGTAGCCCGTGGAGGCTGGAGGAGGTCGATGGTGGAGATGAACAGTATCCCGTGGAGTCCCGTTTTGCGGTACGCGACACCCCTCCCGATGAACAGGACCCCTGTTTCGACCGTAGCGCTCCAACACAAGTCTATTTCGTCCGTTTTGTGGTACGCCACACCCCTCCCGATCAACAGCACCCCCGTTTCGACTGTAGGAGGTCCGTTTCCTCCGTTTTGCGGTACGCCACACCTCTCCCGATCAATACGACCCCCGTTTCGACCGTAGGAGGTCTGTTTCCTCCGTTTTGCGGTACGCCACACACCTCCTGATGAATAGGATCCCATTTCAAACGTGTCCGGTTGAACACATGGCTGTTTCCTCCGTTCTGCGGTACGCCAGGCCTCGTTTCCATAGCCTGTTCCGTCCAAGCCCTCCCGATGAACACGATGATGCATTCCGTTCCGACCCAGCCGGTTGGCTCCCACGCGTTCCGTTGCCTCCCGATGAACACGACGCATTTTGTTGCCTCCCCATGAACACGATGCATTCCGTTGCCTCCCCATGAACACGATGACGATGTTGTTTCTCCGTTCCGACCCAGCCATGTACACGAGCCCTGGCCGTACGTATGCGCGAGTAGGCGTTCGAGACCCCGCCCGCATGTACACATGCGTGGCCGTATTTTCTTTCTTGCACCCTGGCCGCTGTACGTACATGTACATGCTACGTGCGCGCCTCTACTATGACATGTGCGCGCCTCTACATCCACCAGTATATATGTACGTATACATTCGCGACCTGAATGACAACGCTACGTACGCTTCGACCAGGTGGGTCCCGACTATCAGGCACTTCCTTGCGTGCGAAGATGTAGCTGGTGGGTCCCAGCAGTCAGGGGGCAAATCATTTTTTTTGCCCGTGCGCACTTCCTTGCGTGCAAACATGTAGCTAGTGGGTCTCAGCAGTCAGGGGGGCGAATCGTTTTTTTGCCCGGACGCACTTCCTTGTGTGCGAAGATGTAGCTGGTGGGTCCCAGTAGTCACGGGGGCGAATCATTTTTTTGCCCGGACGCACTGCCTTGCGTGCGAATATGTAGCTGGTGGGTCCAGCAGTCAGGGGGCGAATCATTTTTTTTTCCGGACGCAATTCCTTGTGTGCGAAGATGTAGCTGGTGGGTCCCAGCAGTTAGGGGGCGAATCATTTATTTCGCGAAATATGGTGGCCTGTCTGGTGGGTCCCCGCTGTCAGGTGGAGGAATAATTATTTTGCGCGTAATAAGGAGGCACTTTCGTGCGGCTGCCGTGGACCCAGCTGTCAGTCTCTCCACGTACAGTCCACATCCGATGGAAGTCGTTCCTTGACCACGTTGACCACGCCGCGCTGAGAGCACCACAGCGGTAGACGACGGCGAGGCCTAGGAAGGGGACGACGAGGAGCCGAGAAGACGCGGCAGTGGATGCACACGCGGAGAGGAGTACGAGGGTTCACTGGTTCGGCTGCGCTGCCGTCGCCGTAGAATAACAGCGGGTGTGGGTGAGTGGAGGGATGGCCTGGCCAGCGTGGGAGTAGTAGGGGGCGGTGAGGCCTCCACGGCAGCACAGCCGGCCACAGGAGGCAGGAGCAGGCGGCATGACCGTCGCTGCTTTGGGCGGCTGGAGCAAGAAGAACAGAGGTTGAAGAAGCACGACGGTCGTTGGATGGACATCGTATGGTCACTGCAGCTAGAATCATTTATATTGACTAAGTTGACAAAGCCCTTGGTACGTCAACTTAGTAGGCCCAAAGGTCAGCTTCCGAAATGGTGCGCCCCAGATGTCAAGGGAGGAATCATTTTTTGGGCGGGTGAAGCTAGAATATCCGAGATTGAAGAAGAAGCACAACATCCGTTGGATGGACATCCAACGGCCACTGCTGCTAGAACTGTGTGTTGACTATAAGTTGACAAAGCCTTGCATACGCGTCAACTCTGTTTTTTAAGGGGACACGTCAACTTAGTAAGGCCAGAAGTATGTGGCAGAGAACTTATTGCCCATTTGAGATTTGTAAGAATGTGAAGCCCATTTTGGAATTCTAATGGAATTTACTACAGCCCATTTACAGTTTGTTAAAAGTACAGCCCATTTCAACCAACCGTTCAAAACAGAATTCAATAAAATTTCCCACATTTTGATGGGATCCAAAATATTTTTATCCCGAAATTTCTAGTCAGATTAAATATAATTTCAATATAAATTTATATTACGTAAAAATCCAATGAAACATTGCGCTCGCAACAATTAATGAAATTAAAATTTTCAATATCCAAAAATAATATTTTATAAAGTAATTACGTGTTTGGTGCATTTTTTATAGTTACTGCCCAGTTTTTATAATTACATCCCATTTATTATTTCTTAAAGCCCATTTTCTTGTTAAGCCTAATGCATCCCTCCTAGGAAAGATTTGCAGCCCAGCGGGGCAGAGAATAACAACTTGACCTTGCCTGGGTAATCCTAAAAAAAGTATAGCTGGGCTAGCCATTTTCAGCTTGAAAAAAATTAATATCTAGGATGGATATCTTGCCTGGGCTAGACGGGCCACAGACCGCCCAGTTAATACCTGCAGCGATGTTTTCGTTGTTGTTCAGAGGAGAAAAACTAATATCTGGGCTAAACATCAAAAAACTCTGCAGTGCTCACACCTCAAAAACACAAATACTGCTCGAGCTGCTTGGTCCCAGCTGTCGGCCGCTTCTTGTGCAATTCTCTCGTTTATTTACTACTCCCTCCTTTCCGGTTTATAGTGCTCAGTTCAAAAATCTCACCAATCAAGGTAGATGGTGAGTGGTGGAATACTTTTTGTAGTTTTGCAAAAGCACCTAACTAATGCTCTTGTTATCCTCAAAAAATTAGGTTTATCAATGCATTAATTGCAATGCATGCATGCATAAAGTACATGCATTGGTCAATTTTCTCTTAATACTTGCATGCAATGATTTAATGCACCTTGGAATCTGAACATGTGATGGAAAAAAAACCAAATTGAGCCTTATAAAATGGAAAAACTAAAATTTTGAGATAAACCCTATAAACCGAAAAGAAGGGGGTACATAGGTTGACAATGGTGTGGGACCGTGATGTCAGGAAACCAGGAGGAAGCAAAATAAATTATATTTATATATGTAATAAGGAGGCACTTGCGTACGTGAGGCTATGGCCCTGGTGGGTCGCCATTGTCATCCTCTCCAAGTAAAGTCATCTCCTCGCCCACGCGCGCTTTCTGCTCGAAACAGTCAGTGCCGCCCGCCCCACTTCCCGGCACAGGCGATTGCTCCACCTTCAAATGACACAAGTGTTGTCCGTCCGTCCATCTGCCACCCACATTAATGATACGCGGTTTCCGAGGCGGCTACTCCGGCGCCACACGTCCATCCCTCCGCCACCCACCATTGCTATATAAACTTCTGCGCCGGCCATAGCCGCAGTCATCCACATCTATTTCCCTTTCTCCTGTCCACACCACTACTGCCCACCATGGCTTCCTCGTGCTCCAGCACTCTTCAGGACGGGCGGACGACAGACCACAAGGAGATGGCAGCCATTGTTGCCGACCGGACAGCCGGCAGGCAGCCGGAGGACGACGACGTCCCAATGGAGAACATGGTAGTCGACGATCCGGTGCCAACCCCCTCCTCCGCGCCATCCTCGCCGGTGCATTGCACCATGACCATCGGCGAGGCCCATGCCCAATATATGGACACAGTGAGGCAGATGCGTGAGGAGCAGTTCCGGGAGGCGCAGGCCGACGCCACCTACAACCACCATCTCCTCCAGGAGCACCTGCAGGTGGAGGAGTAGATCACCGCGGAGCGGGCAGAGCAGGAGGCACTGCTCGACTCGTACCACTCCACCCGCAAGGGCCGCCTCGAGCGCTGGCGGTACCGCATGCGGGTGGCGGAGGCTGCGGCCGCCTACAAAGAGGGCGATGAAGCGGGCGAGGCATTGTTTGGCGAGACCGAGGATGAGGCAGAGGACAATGCCGGCTCCGACGAGTCCCAGCTCCGCTGGCGTCGACGAGGACCTGCTCCGCCGAAGCCCCGCGGCGCCAACAACGAGGCAGAGGACACCGCCGGCTCCGCCGAGGCCCCGCCCCGCCAACAATGAGGTAGAGGACATCACCGGCTCAGCCGAGTCCCCACCCTGCTGACAATGTGGGGGAGGATTTCCACCGCTCTGCCGAGGCGCCGCCCACCGGCAACGACATAGAGGACATCGCCGGCTCTGCCGAGGCCTTGCCCCGCTGCCAACAAGGTCGCGCCACACAGAAAACGAGGAAGAGTAGAACACGGTAGGTTGTCGCCACTCGGGTCCAAGTAAGGCCACCACTGCTACCCTCCGGTTGAAGCCAAGCTAGGTGGGTTGACCATTGACGGCCGGTTAGCTTCTTGGTGGCGACGTGGAGTCGAAGAGCTGCTCTGGGGAAGAACGCTGCTTCTACTTAACTGCTGGTGAAGTTGGCTGACTGACACGTGGGCCCAACAGGCCACATGTCAGTTACGCAACTGCACCCGCAGTTAAGTCATTGAAGCTTCTGTTTGGCTCAGCGGGACACAGGTGGGTAGCTTCGGTTAATTAATTATACCTCCAGCGCACCCCTTTTTAGTTGAAGAATGTATGAAATGTAATGAAATCTGGCATGTTTATATGAAATCCGACCGTGTATGAATGAATTTATTTCGATTAGTTTGAATTCATGTATCACTGGCATTGGATGAACATGCAAAACAATACGTACTAGCATTATTCCCAGGGTGATCACCTCGTTTGCAGCAGTTTCACATGTACTCCCTCCGGTCCTTTCTAGTCTGCATACAAGTTTTGTCTGCAGTCAAAGTATCTCTACTTTGACCAATCTTATACAAAAAAGTATGCACTTTCGCAATGTGCGAAGTAAAAAGGAACAGAAGGAGTACAAAGAGTTTGAGCAGCTTTTTACCGTTTCTGTACATTGCAATCAAACACACAGGGCTGGCAATTCATAGAGAACATTCAAAACAATCGATGATTATGCATCTCAGCGACTCACATGTCAGAGGCAATATTTACTTCACAACTAAAGAATAAAGAAAAAATTGATCGACGCTACTGACAGCAAAGGGCGTCCCATTCAAAAATATCAAACGCATGTCTTGCTAAAATCAATGAGCAAAATTTGAAAAGGTTGTCCCATTCCAAAATATCAAATGCCTACGATTGTGGAATGGGAAGGGTTTGCCATCAGTTCGGACATTGACATGGCACCTCATGCTAAATAAACCAGTTGTTCTTTTTGTGCAGTTCCACCAAAATCAACCAAATTCGCGCGTAGCTTGTATGATTTTGCCCTTATATGTTGCAATGCCTTGAACTTATCGGCACCTCCTTTCTTGTGGTGGAAATGAATGATTCGATGTATTCATGAACATTTTGTACAGTTCCCATTGAAATCAAGCTGAGCACCCCTGTTTGCACAAATACAAAAAAGTGGTTAGTATAAAGCAAATTGTACTATGAATTGACAGTTTAAATAGGCACCTACATGGTCCATGTAGAGCACACTTTTAGAAAAATGGAACTCACCAGAAAGAATCCTAGAACAACATTGTACTCGCGCATCACAGCAAAAAAATGGAGATTTGTCAGTCCTTCTGAGTTGAAGTTAGTTTGGTCTTGTGGGGAGTAATGTAACCATCCTTCAACTGCTCCTTCTGATGAGAAGATAGACAGGGCTTCTTCATTCTGGCATAATCGGAACTAGTCACTTCACGTACTCCATATTCTTCTTCAGAGGAAGATGATCTTGTTGTGCAAAGACAAGAGGACTACTAAATGCTACCATCCCTGTTTGCTCAAAAAAAAGGAAAGGAAATATTTAAAACAGCATAGATGAAGAACTTCTCAAGGACAATACCACTTTTTCATGACAGTATCTAAACAGTTGCACAACACCAATAGAGATGACCAAGCTCAATCAAATGGATGAAATTAGTGGGTGAGTACCAACCTTTGTCAGGAGGCTTATTGTGTAGAGCATACAGATGAAGCACTTCTCCGGAACCATCTGTTGCTATCTACGGTGGTGGCCATGCTTACTATATAGTCCTCGATTAGTTTAATGTTTCCAACATCTTCTTGTGCAGTTCAACTAAAATATATGGTATATTCAAAGAAGATCCATGTTTGCACAAGTAGAGATAATTACGTATTACATTAAGAGTGGCATCAAATCAGTGGCAAAACAATTGCTCGTTCCAACCATAGCAATAAATTAAGATGCAAAACAATATCATTACTTGTGTCATCACAGTTCCGGTGCTTCATTACAGCACTGGTAGTTGATTTTTGTTTTTCTTCCGCTTGTTCTTCCCCTTCATCACTTGGTTCAATAACAGACAAGCTTCTCCTTCAATGTAAGATTTGGCATGTCAATTAGGGAGCACAAGTATAGTACTAAACTTAATTTTCTGATGAAAGTGGCAAAATACAGGCCAACAGTTGTGAAATATCCTTATCTTACCTCACTGGGATATTACGGTGCACATACAGATTGGAAGTCTTGTCTCCATTTGTGCAGTTCACTAAAATCAAGCAACATTATCATACAAGTAGCACAACATATGAAAGCACACTACAGAATCATGTGAAAGAAGGCTAGTACTGACCTCTCATGATGCGGAATTCAAACAACTTACAAGAAGAAGATCTAAACCAAATTTGCCAACACAGATAGGAAGTAAGATCTCCTCTTGTGCAGTTCCACTAAGATCAAGCAATCAAGCAACATTGTCGGTGTGACATTTTGGTTGAACTGCACAAAACACTCTTAAAACAAAAGTGTTTTGTGCAGTGCAACAAAAGGTCACAATGGCAACGAGGTGAAGTAGATAACCCTGTTTACACAGAGGTGCAAAGGAAACAATTAGTGGTCAATAACAGTGGATGACATAGAAGCCAACAAAAAGAAGCATCTACCTTATCTAAATGGGAAAGAAAGCAAGACAGTAGCATTTCTCAAACAGTGGCATTGATTAATATTAACATAGAGATTATATTAACAATAAAATTCATTAAGCATGTAATTTGCTTTTAACTATGGCATTGCATCAATTTTCCAGCGGCATTATTAGAGGGTGTTTGTTACAGGGACATTTTGGTGTAGGGACTAAAAAAAACTCCATGTCAGTCCCATCTAAAGCAAACAGGAGGGACATTTAGGGACTAAAAGTGGGCATTTGGGACTAAAGAAAGAAGACCCCGAGGGAGTCTTTTTGGGACTTTTTCCAACAGTGGCCCCTGCCACGCATCGCACCTTGTCTCTATTAGTTCATTACTAGGGGTAACATGGTTTTTAGCATGTCATTTAATAACCTCTAGTCCATGTTTAGTCCCTGGAACCAAGCAGGTAGGGACTAGGGAGTTTTTAACCAAACAGGGCCTTAGATTAGCAACAGCTAATGAGTTGCACGGGTGAGGGAGTCCTGGATTAGGGGGTATCCGGACAGCCGGACTATATACTTTGTCCGGACTGTTGGGGCGTGAAGATACAAGACTCAAGACTCCGTCCCGTGTCCGGATGGGACTCTCCTTTGCGTGGAAGACAAGCTTGGCGATCCGGATATTATATTTCCTTCCTTGTAACCGACTCCATGTAAACCCTAGCCCTCTTCGGTGTCTATATAAACCGGAGAGTTTGGTCCTTAGAGGGACGATCACAGTCATAATCATCATAGGCTAGCTTCTAGGGTTTAGCCTCTACGATCTCGTGGTAGATCAACTCTTGTACTACTCATATTGTCAATATCAATCAAGCAGGAAGTAGGGTTTTACCTCCATCGAGAGGGCCCGAACCTGGGTAAACATTGTGTCCCTTGCCTCCTGTTACCATCGGCCTAAGACGCACAGATCAGGACCTCCTACCCGAGATCCGCCGGTTTTGACACCGACATTGGTGCTTTCATTGAGAGTTCCTCCGTGTCGTCGCTGCGAGGCTTGATGGCTCCTTCGATCGTCAATAACACGGTCCAGGGTGAGACTTTTCTCCCCGGATAGATCTTCGTGTTCGGTGGCTTCAAACTGCGGGCCAATTTGCTTGGCCAACTGGAGCAGATCCACAGCTACGCCCCTGGCCACCAGGTCAGGTTCGGAAACCTGAACTACACGGTTGATATCCGCGGAGACTTGATCTTCAATGGATTCGGGCCTGTGCCAGGAGCGCCGGACAGTCACGATGAGCATGGCTTATACCTGCTGTCAGACAATGCTCGGGATGTCGCCTCTGCGGTAGCCCCGGACCAAAATCCGGAGCAGACCGCGTTGCCTAAGGACGGGTGGATGGACCCCGCCCCGCGGGCCGCGCACTCATCAGTGGTAGAGCCGAACACAGGCCTTGCCCCCAAAGAAGCCTGTGACACCGAACCCTCAGACTCGTATCTGGCTGTGGGTTCCAGTCCACGCGCTCCTGAGCCCATTGAACCTGGTTGGGCTCCTATAATGGAGTTCACCGCAGCGGATATCTTCTAGCACTCGCCCTTTGGCGACGTGCTGAACTCGTTAAAGTCTCTCTCCTTGTCAGGAGACTCTTGGCCAAACAATGTCCGGCTCAAGTGGGAAGCGGGCGACGAAGGAATTCGTTGCCCACCCACCACCCACTTCATTGCCACGGTCGGTGACTTAACCGACGTGCTTGACTTCGACTCCGAAGACATCGACGGTATGGACAACGATGCAGGAGAAGAACAGGAGCCACCGCTCACGGGGCGGTGGACAGCCACCTCTTCATATGATATATATATGGTGGACACTCCGAAAGAAACAATGGCGATGAGGCAACAGAGGATAACCCCTTAGGGAAGAAAGCAAAGCATGGGCGTCATCAGCGCCGCTCCAAGCCCCGCCATAGCAATACTGGCACAGGAGACGAAAACAATCCGGATGCTGCCGAAGATGAGTAGAACCCTGATCAGCCCGCCTTCGAGCAGGCCGAGCAGGAAGACGGGCAGGTCAGCCCAGACGAACAGGCGATGGACGGATATCCAGAGGAGGACAATTACATGCCCCCCTCTGAAGATGAGATTAGCCTCGGCGACGACGAGTTTGGCGTACCTGAGGACCCCGTGGACAAGGAAAACGCTTCAAGCGCCAGCTCATGGCCACCGCGAAGAGCCTGAAAAAGAAGCAGCAGCAGCTCCAAGCTGATCAAGACTTGCTCACAGACAGATGGACCGAAGTCCCGACAGCTGAGGAATACGGACTCGAGCGCCACACGGCTGACCAGACACCCCGTGGCTGGGATAAAACGGCATATCAGCCCGAATACCGGCCCACGTCCCCAGGCCAATACACTACGGCCCGGGGCAATAGGCAAGACCTGCAAGATATATTGGAAAATAAAGCAGGCCAGCCAAGATTGATCTACGGATCACGAGGGTGCACCCAAACACGCGACGATGATCATCACGCCGGATATACTATCAACAAGTCTGTCTGAGCCGAATACAGCAACCCAGATCCATTCGAACTGTGTAGCCACATAGCCCGGCATAGAGGCGCCGCACACCCCCTCTGCTTCACTGACAAGTGATGGATCATGAATTCCCAGAAGGGTTCAAACCCATAAACATCGAATCATACGATGGCACAATAGACCCCGCAGTATGGATCAAAGATTTCCTTCTCCACATTCACATGGCCCGCGGAGACGATCTACACGCCATAAAGTATCTTCCCCTTAAGCTCAAAGGACCTGCCCGGCATTGGCTAAACAGTCGGTCGGCAAATTCCATTGGAAGTTGGGAAAACCTGGAAGACGCATTCCTCGACAACTTCCATGGCACATACGTGCGACCACCGGACGCCGTGACTTGAGCCACATTACTCAACAGCCCGGAGAGTCAGCCAGGAAATTCTGGACTCGGTTCCTAACTAAAAAGAACCAAATAGTCAATTGTCCGGACGCCAAAGCCCTGGCGGCCTTTAAGCATAATATCCGTGACGAGTGGCTTGCCCGACACCTCGGCCAGGAAAAACCCAAGTCCATGGCAGCACTCACAACACTAATGACCCGCTTTTGCACGGGCGAGGACAGCTGGTTGGCTCATAGTTGCACCACGCCACATTCCGGCACCTCGGATGTCCGTGACAATAACGGCAAGCCACGGCGCAACAGACATAAGCGACAGAACAATAGCGACAATGCTGAAGACACGACAGTCAATGCCGGATTCAGCGGATCCAAATCCGGTCAGCAGAAAAAGCCGTTCAAAAGAAACAATCAGGGACCGTCCAGTCTGGACCGCATACTGGAATGCTCGTGCCAAATTCATGGCACCCCGGACAAACCAGCAAACCACACTAATAGAGACTGTTGGGTGTTCAAACAAGCCGGTAAAATAAACGCCGAAAACAAGGACAAGGGGCTGCACAGTGACGATGACGAGCAGCCCCGGCGTCCGAACACGGGGCGTCTGAACATGGGAAGTGGTCTTTGGATCTCCGGATAACTTCCAAAGCGAAGAGTTAATCTTCGATATCATCCCTTTCCGTAGTGGTTACCATGCACTGCTTGGACGAACCGCATTCGCTAGATTCAATGTGGTACCACACTATGCATACCTCAAGCTCAAGATGCCAGGACCCAGTCAACGGAAACATGGACCGCTCTCTCCGTATAGAAGAGCATACTGTAGCCCTCGCGGCGGAAGTACAATGCGGCCTTCTCCGACAAACCACCAATCCGGCGACGACAACCTCGAACACCGTCAAGCGAGTCCGGAGCACCCCGCAATTGGATCGCCAAGCACGACAAGAGCGCGACTAGCAGTCCGGCCTCGGCTCAAGCCACATCAAAGCAGCATTCCTGCCACGCGTACACAATTACGCACTCAAAATACCATGGGCATAGGCGGAGGCGCAACAGTGACTCAGTCAACAGTGCGGTATAACCGCAACATACTTTAATAACCCCCCCTAATCTTTCAGGACAGTGCTTTAGGGCAGCCTCTTCAGAAGAGCCGGATTGTCGGACTTACACAAGAGAGAAAACCAAGGAGGCAACAGGCTTTGCGCACAAAGGAAATACCCAGGTGGAATCTGTTCACGATCGTTATACCTGTTTTATATACCTACATGCAGCCCGCCCTTGGATAGGACATGTTAAATAGTCCTATTTACTTCTGCTTAACCGCACTCATTGTAAATATATGCTTAAACGTATTATTTATCAATGGGAGATAATATATAGCGTCAGCTTATTATTCCTATTTGCACATTTTTCGTATAAATGTTTATTTAATATTGCACCCGTACACCTTGTTACGTTCAGTTTGCCAGGGGCTGCTTATAGCGCCCCATAATATGGCAAGACAAGTCCGAACACTTTCAACAGTGCGGCACCCCGAACTTATAGCACTATATGCATCAGCTATGAATCATGTCTTGGGTCAATAGTTGGGTTTGCCCGGCTCCCTTGTTTTGGTACCTTATGTTCCGTTATATCGGCTAAGGTAGCGCAGGCAGAACTACTGCGATTGTGTTCCGGTTCTTCCGGATGAGCACCTCAGTAGAGAAAGTCGAAAACTGACCGGCATGATGCGGCGAGAGCTGGTCGCTGTTCGAGAGGTCTCAAAATCCTTAAAGATTTTTTCCGCTTCAGGCGAGGAATCGGCTTCGTCCGATTTAGGCGTATCCAGCGCCCCAATTTGGCTTTCCGAATTCTAGGGGCTTCGCCGAAATTTAAAATTGTAGACTTTTATGGCTAAGTGAAAGTTATAAAGCCGCATAGTTTGATTGCCTTGTTCGCTGCGCCGGATACCAACTTAAGGGACCAAAAATTTGGATAAAGAGTGTCCGGGTTTTTCCAGGAACACCCCGGTACTAGTTGCGTGGGGGCGGAAGCCGACGACTGGCCTACTTTCAGAATTCTATAAACAGCCACACAGAAGGTAATATTTTAAATTAAAAAGCGCTATATAGCGCAAACAACTTCATCTTTACATTACAAAAATGACAGAAGTACACTCATTCAAAGATCGTGTTCTTGGTACATTCATCGGCCATGAGACGAGCGCCCTTCATAACGCCATCATAATATTTCTCGGGACAGCGATGCGCCTTGCCCTCCGGCGGCCCGTCCTTCACCAGCTTCTTCGCATCCAGCTTGCCCCAGTGCACCTTCGCACGAGCAAAGGCCCAGCGGGCACCCTCAATGCAAACGGACCGCTTGATCACCTCTAGCCGCGGACAGGCATTTACCATCCGCTTTATCAGGCCGAAGTAGCTGGCAGGCAAGGGCTCACCAGGCCACATCCAGACTATGAAATTTTCCATAGCCACTTCGGCCGCCCTGTGGAGTTCAACCAACTGCTTCAGCTGGTCACTCAGAGGCACCGGGTGTTCGGCTCCAGCATACTGGGACCAGAACAGCTTCTCCATTGACCTCCCCTCCTCGGCACGGTAGAACTCCGCAGCATCAGATACGCTGCATGGCAGATTTGTGAATGCCCCTGGAGAGCTCCGAATCTGGGTAAGTAAAAGAAATGTCTCCTCCACATGCTTGCTTTGCATAAACAATGTCTTACCCACCGCTATCTTCTTGGCCGCCTGGATTTCCTGCTGCGCGTTTTTGGCTTCGGCCTTGGCATCTTTCACACTCGCAAGGGCCTTCACAAGCTCAGTCTCTTTCATCTTAAGATCATGCTCCAAGGACTCGGACTTTTTGTTGTGCTCCTGGAGCTCTTCCTGTACCTCGCCCACTCTAGCATCTTGCTTCTCGCGCTCCTTGTGCTCCAGAGCCGCCTTGTCCTCGGCCTCAGACAACGCTTTCTTCAGAGACGCCACTTCGGTGGTGGCCCCTGTTACAAAAAGTCACGACGCTTTGTCGTTAGAATAACCAATTCTGTCTATCCTTCATTATATGCGAACGGGGTATCACTAACCTTTGTTCTCTTCGAGCTGCCTCTTCGTGAGGCCGAGCTCTCCCTGCGCCTGCTCCAGGTCCCATTTTAGTCCGGCGACCTCGTCTGTGCGGACAGCAGCGGCAAGTAGCACATCCTGCTTATAGACTCCTGCGGATTATAATTGACCCTCCGTTTGGCTTTTCTTTCTGAACACCAAACAGGGTATCAGGGGCTACTACCTATCAGGTGGTAATTTCACACATTTTTATTACTTACCTCAAAGCCTGTTAGGAGGCTGGTGCAAGCTTCAGTTAGTCCACTCTTGGCGGATAGAACCTTCTGAATCACCGCACTCATAAGAGTACGGTGCTCTTCATCCATGGAAGCGTCGCGAAGCGCTTCCAGCAGACTATCCGACGCCTCGGGCGTAACAGAAGTCCTCGACATGGACGGCTCGCCCTCCCTAATGAGGGGCTGCCCGCCTGAGTCCGGAACCATTGGAGGTCCCGGAACAGTATCCGACTGAGAGCCCGGCTTGCTGCGGCTCTCATCGGCCCGATCCACAGGGATCTTGTACCCCGCGTGTCCGTCATCTGGAATTCCACCTTGGGGCGTCTCTAGAGTCACCTCCCCCTGCTCTGGGAGCCTTTGGGACAACACCTCCGTGTCATCCGCAGGCTGAGGAGTAGTGGCCTTCGGGAGCGAGTTCATCGCCGAATCACTCAAGGAGCCATCCGAAGACGATACCTCGGGATGGACCCTGACCGGACTGCATATATGTTCGGCGTTATAACAAGACCATGAAGCAAAGTCGCAGTAAAGTGCAATAGAGTGCGGATACTTATGATCTTACTAGGGGCTTCCCCCTGGGCAGCCACTCTTCCTCGCTGTAGGCGGCAGTGGCGGAGTAATCTGGAAGGGACGCCTTTCCCTTCTTGGGCGTCCTAGCCTCCCCCTCCGGGGCGGCTTTCCTCTTCTTCTCCTCCCCAATACGGGGAGGTAGAGTTTCTTCGTGTTTCCCCCCGCCTCCGCGGGAGGAATCTGCCTCGTCGTCTTCGGATGACAAGGGTATGACGGCCTTGCACCGGGGAGCCTTCTCGGTCCCCTGGCCCACCTGCTCAGGCCCCCCATCCTCTCCAGATGGGGCGTCCTCTTCCTCTTCTTCCTCCCCTTTGGGGGAGGAGTGTGCCTCGTTGTCTTTGAACGAGGCTTCGGGAATGACCTTACACCGGAGGCCTTCCCTGGTCCCCGGGGCCTTCTTTTCGGCCTTCTTCTCCGGCGCCTTGTAGGGCGCCGGGACTAGCATCTCCGTTAGGAGAGCATCCGTCGGGCCTTCCGGCAGTGGAGCCGGACAGTCAATCCGCTCCGCCGTCTCCACATACTCCTGACCAAATGCACACAATGACTTAAGATTCCCCCATGAGTACATTGTAAAGAGCTGAATCCGGTGGAAGTTATAAAACTCACCGGACGCGGGGGCCGCGCGGCATGAAGTCCACGATCCTCGGATGTAGGAGGAGGTACTTCAGAGGCCTTGAATAGCGTCTTCCAGGCGCCTTTGTGCATCATGCCGTAGAGCTTTTGAAGCATCTGGTGTTCGGCCGGGACGAACTCCCACAGATTAAAAGCCCATCTTTGGCATAGAAGAATCCGGCGGACAAGCATGACCTGGACCACGTTGACAAGCTAGATTTTCCTGTCCTTCATATTCTTGATGCAGTTCTGGAGTCTGGTCAGCTCTGCAGGTTCGCCCCAGGCTAGACCCTTCCTTTCCCAGGAGGTGAGCCGCATGGGGGCTCCGAATTGGAATTCAGGGGCCGCCGCCCAATTGGCGTCGCGCGGCTGGGTGATGTAGAACCACCCCGATTGCCACCCTTTCACGGTCTCCGCGAAGGAGCCGTCAAGCCAGGTGACGTGGGGCATCTTGCCCACCATGGCGCCTCCGCACTCCACTTGTTGGCCGCTCACGATCTTCGGCTTCACGCAGAAGATTGGTAGCCACAGGCCGAAGTGAGGCCTGATGCGGAGGAAAGCCTCGCACACGACGATAAACGCCAAGTTGTTGAGGACGAAATTTGGGGCCAGATCATGGAAATCTAGCCCGTAGTAGAACATGAGCCCACGGATGAAGGGATGAAGTGGAAATCCCAGTCCACGCATAAAGTGGGCGAGGAATATGACCCTCTCATGAGGTCCCAGAGTTGGAGTGACTTGCCCCTTGTTCGGCAGCCGGTGCACAATGTCTGCGGCCAAGTACCCGGCCGCCCGGAGCTTCGCGATATGCTCCTCCTTCACGGTGGAGGCCACCCACTTGCCTCCTGCTACGGACATGTTTGGCTGTGCGGAGAAGGCGTGAACCAGGGCGCTGGAGCTCGAGGGTGTGGGAATGGATAAGCAAAGGAGGAAGAAGGCGTGGGTGAAAATGGGGAATCCTTATCCCTTTATAGAGGCGATGGACGATGCACCTTCCCACTTTCCTGTTGAGAATCGCTTATTTCCCAAACGCCACGATTGATTGTGCGGTTGGGTTACCCACACCCGTATTGATGGAAATCACATAATAA
This sequence comes from Triticum dicoccoides, assembly GCF_002162155.2. Taxonomy (NCBI): domain Eukaryota; kingdom Viridiplantae; phylum Streptophyta; class Magnoliopsida; order Poales; family Poaceae; genus Triticum; species Triticum dicoccoides. Next base: position 280,967,889 of record NC_041391.1, read on the forward strand.
GGGGACATGATCTCTGTTGTGACAAGACGTGCCAAGGAAACCGCCTCGCAGTATGCGCTACGGCTGGTTATGGAAAAATGTGGTATGTGAAGATCATCTTGCAGATCCGGACACGGTCTAAGTGTTTGATAAGTACTTTGGAGTATTCGGAGATGGAACCCGCCTTGCAATGCCAAAGACAAAACTGCGCGCCGGACTCATCGTCATTGAAGCCTGGTTCAGGGGCTACTAAGGGTGTTGGGGATATTACTACTAGGTGTGAACCGGCCTACCTGGGCCGGGTTAACTTCATTAGTAGTATAAAGGTGATTAAGCAGATGAAAGCCCAAGGCCTGTAGTCGGTTTAGAACCTGTAGCCGTAAACCGGCTTGATATGTATACTTGTATTGTAAGATAGGAATAGAGAGAGACCAACCGGGATATGAATATGAACCGGTGTGGGACTCTATGAACCGACGGGCGTCACCCGTGTATATAAGGGGACGATCCGGCGGCGGTTCAAGGACAGACAACAACAACTTGAGCCTAGGCGAAGCTTGTTTGCTCCCTAGTCATCGAGACCACATCAATTCCATCACAACTAGATGTAGGCGTTTACCTTCATTGAAGGGGCTGAAGTAGTATAAAACTTTGTGTCTTTGTGTCCGCTTTAACCCCTTCAAGTTAACCCGTAGCGATGGCTCCACGACTAAGTCCCTTCATGAGGACATCTGCCGTGACAAAACCACGACAGTTGGCGCCCACCGTGGGGCTATCGCACGATGGTTTGATGATCTTGGAGGGCAAGCTCAAAGGACTTGAAGGCTATGCCATGGGCCGGATGACCAAGAGTCATCGCGGCAAGCTCTACATCGACGATGCAGGATGGGGTCCCGAAGCCGGCTCGATCGAGTACAGGTACCGGGTCCCCTTTGGTGGCATACACGTTTTTATCAGCAAGATTGGTGAGCCTGGGCCTGAGCCGGACATCTGCACCAACCTCGTCGAAACGGCTCAGCGTGCGAGATCTACCTAGGTTAAACCGGCCCTGAAGCATGCCTTCATGGGAGTCATCCACGGAGGAGAGCATGGGGACGAGTCAGAATACGGTAGCGACACCATCGTCTATTCTAGCGACGAGTCCTCGACCGGGGAGACCGAATCATTGTACCAGTTTCAAGACGACCAGATTAGGGGCTGTTCCGATGGCGACAGTATTCCGGACCCCCCTGAGCAGATCAACCGGGTTGGAATATTCATGGCCGGTACGCAGGCGGCGAATCACTCCTCGACCGCAGCAGCAATGTTCTCCGGATCAGCAGCGGCAGCGGCAGCAGGGGCAGGAGGCCTTGTACGCCCACCGGTTCAAGTTCTGTCTGACCTGTTTGATGCACTAGCTGTACTTATGGCAGAGGCCAATCCGGCGGATCAGGAGGCCCATGATGCAGAGGTTGCAAAGGTAAGAGAGCAGATCGCACAGGCCAAAGCCGACCTGGCAGTAGAGAAGGACAGGATGGCCGCAGAGCGGGCCGCTTTGGACGCCCAGGCCTATAAGCTCATGCTCGACCAGAACGCATCACAGGAGGTCTTGAAGCGGAAGCACAGATCACTCCGGAGGCTGGAACCAGTAATCCGCCGGGGCACCGGGAGGTAAACCAGGTCGAGGCACCAGGGCCAGGAGCGACAGTCCAACCCCGCCTGATGGAACCTCCTCGGCAGAACATTGTGATTCCTCCACCGGTCCAGACACCTCCGGGTCATTATTCTAATCCTATGGACAATCTTGTCGCAGCTGCTGCGCGATTAGAAGCTATCCCGATCGAAGGAGACTCTCTGCAAGCAATAGAGACGCGCTGGGTTAAGGAACTTCTCCGGACCGCTTTGATTCAACAGGAGGCATATTCATACAGCCGCGATCGGATTCATTCCACACCTCGTCCAAGCCGGAGCTACAGTAGGCACATGGATGAACCGGCCGTATCAAGCAATGCGCGGAGCCGTGAAGCGGCCCGTGGCAATAACCCGGCAGGTGGTGTTCGCGATGCTCAGGATGTAGTGGACCGGGACCGGGCACGAAGGGAGGCCGAGTTAGCAGCACAGAACGAGGCGGATCAGCTTACACCGGTTCGTCCTACCACCTCTGCCGGGCCAGGGGTCACCTCTAGCCTGGGAGTGCCCTGTCTAGTCCCCGCTTTACGCAATGTGCGCCTGCCCAAAGACTTCAAGGGTCCGCGCAAGGTGCCGAATTACACCGCTGACTTATCTCCAGAAGCGTGGGTAGAGAGTTATGAGATGGCCATGGAGATGCTGGATGTGGATGAGATTGCGTGTGCAAAATACTTCACCATGATGCTTGAAGGCATGACCCGTACTTGGTTGAAGAGCCTGCCACCTAATTCTATCAGTTCATGGGCCCAGTTGCGGACCCGGTTTATCCAGAATTTCAAAGATATGTGTAAGCAGCCTAAGTCCATAGTAGACTTGGCCGCTTGTGTTCAGGAGGACGGAGAGTCAACAACCCATTGGGTACACCACGTTTCGGAAGTCTTGCACTCGTCTGACAGGATCAATGCTGACTCTGCGATTTTAACCCTAGAGGGCAACTGCCGGTTTAAGCCTCTGAAGTTGAAGTTGGGGCGTATGAAGCGGTTCTGTAACGACATGGGAACTCTCATGGCCGCTTTGGTGAAGTATGCTGATTCTGATAGTACCAAGGATCCTGAGACTGACGATGACGAAGTAGGGAAGGGAAAGAAGAACAGCAATTTCAAGGGGCATCAACACAAACCGGCGAGCCATGGAACGGAGGCAAGCGTAAAGCGGATGGAAGCATGGACTTTGTGGCTAACACTAATGCGCAGGACAAGGGTCAGCGGCGCAGAGGTAAAGCGGTGAATCATAGTGGAGCTCCGAATCCTAACCCGGATCGCTTAAACTATTTGTTGAATCAGCCTTGTCCGAAACACGGGACGAAGGAAGCACCGGCGAACCACCTTTGGAAGGATTGTTACATTATGCAGGAGTTTAAAAACTCTAATGCCTTCCGGTATAACCATGGGTCAGGTGGTAGCTCAGGATCCGGTTTCCATGGGCTGAGCCACGACGGAGCTTCCGGTTCAGGTTTTAATCAGGGCGGTCATAACAACCAGAATAATCAGAGCAGTCAAGGGGGTTACAACCAACAGCAGCAGCAGCAGCAGTAGGGTTATCAGAGCCATCCAAAACAGTTGAACAATGGGCAGTATCACGTTTTCACAACTAGCTTGGATAAGCGCGACCGGAAACTTCACAAGCGAGCGATGAACTCTGTTGAACCGGCCGTACCACGTTACTTACGTTGGTCGGAACAGCCTATCATGTGGAGCAGGGAGGATCACCCACCCCGGGTGGACAATCCGGGCCAGTTGGCATTAGTGGTAGACCCTCAGGTGGGAGGTTATAAATTCACCAAGGTGCTCATGGATAGAGGGAGCAGTATTAACATCCTGCACTATGAGACATTCCGCCGCATGGGGCTCACAGACAAAAATCTCAAACCGTCTAATACGGTGTTCCATGGTGTGGTGCCTGGCAAATCAGCATACCCTGTTGGTAAGATAGCCCTGGAGGTGGCTTTTGGGGACGAGCATGATTCCCGATCCGAGACACTAACCTTTGAGGTGGTGAAGATCCGGAGCCCGTATCATGCCTTGTTTGGGCGGCCGGCTTATGCCAAATTCATGGCACGGCCTTGTTATATCTATTTGCAGCTCAAGATGCCGGGTCACAAAGGGACAATAACGATTCATGGGAGCCGCAAGATTGCTTTGGAATGTGAGGAAGGTGATGCGGCCTATGCAGAGTCGGTTTGTGCCACGGAGGAGTTAAAATATTATAGGGACAATGTTGATCCGGCGGACATGACCCCTTTGAAGAAGCCAACTACGGAGCATGATTCAGATCTGAAGTTCAAATCAGCGGCTGAGACCAAGCTTGTTGACTTCGTGCCCGGCGATTCTTCCAAACAATTCACTGTCAGTGCCAACTTGGACCCTAAATAGGAAAGCGCGCTCATCGAGTTCATCCGTGAGAATCAGGACATTTTTGCATGGAAGCCTTTTGACATGCCAGGTGTACCGAGGGAACTCGCTGAGCACACTCTTAATGTTGATCCCAAGTATAAACCGGTAAAGCAATTTCTCCGCCGGTTTAACGCAGAGAGGCGCAAAGCTATTGGGGAGGGGGTGGCCAGGCTCTTAGCAGCTGGTTTTATCATTGAAGCGTTCCATCCAGAGTGGCTTGCTAATCCGGTGCTGGTTCTTAAGAAAAACGGCACTTGGCGTATGTGTGTGGATTATACGGATCTTAACAAGGCTTGTCCAGCGGATCCTTTTGCCCTCCCCCGCATTGACCAGATTATTGATGCCACGGCGGGTTGTGAGCGTTTGAGTTTTTTGGATGCATATTCTGGGTATCATCAGATCAAAATGGCGGTTAAGGACCAGGAGAAGACGATGTTTATTACTCCCTTTGGAGCCTTCTGCTATGTATCTATGCCTTTTGGGCTCAAGAGCGCCCAAGCCACTTATCAACGGTGTGTACAGAACTGCCTGCATAAGCAGATCGGCCGCAATGTGAACGCCTATGTGGATGATATTGTAGTCAAGTCAAGGCAGAGGGAGACACTGGTTGATGATTTGAAGGAAACCTTTGACAACTTGCGGGTTTACAAGATGATGCTTAACCCGGCCAAATGTGTTTTTGGTGTTCCGGCAGGCAAGTTACTGGGCTTTCTTGTGTCCAACAGAGGAATCGAGGCTAATCTGGAGAAGATTATGACTATCACCTCCCTGGCTAAACCGAAGTGTATCAACGATGTTCAGCGTTTGGCGGGTCGGATTGTCGCGCTGAGCCGGTTTATCAGGCGCCTCGGAGAGAAGGCCATCCCTTTATACCAGATGCTGAGAAAGACAGATCAATTCGTCTGGAGTCCGGCTGCTGACGAAGCGTTGGAGGACTTGAAGCGGCAATTAGCCAATCCGCACATTCTTGCAGCTCCGGTCGACAAGGAGCCGTTATTGCTATATGTAGCGGCCAATGCTCGCGCAGTTAGCATGGCTATTGTAGTAGAACGCAAGGAGGCAGGCAAGGAGTATCCAGTTTAGCGACCGGTTTACTATATCAGCGAGGTGCTTATTGAATCCAAGCAAAGGTATCCGCATTGGCAGAAGCTGGTATATGGAGTTTTCATGGCAAGCCGGAAGTTGAAGCAGTATTTCCAAGGGCACCCTATCACAGTGGTCAGTTCAGCTCCCTTGGGCGATATCATACAGAACCGGGAGGCGACTGGCCGGATTGCGAAGTGGGCTATAGAACTTGGGCCGCACAGATTGAAGTACGTACCCCGGACGGCGGTGAAGTCTCAAGCACTTGTTGATTTCATCAATGATTGGACTGAGTTGCAAGCACCAGAGGAGAAGCCGGATCACACATATTGGACTATCCATTTTGATGGATACAGGCAATTGGAAGGCTCGGGGGTCGGAGTCGTGTTAACTTCCCCACGAGGTGATAAGTTTTGTTATGTTCTCCGCTTAATGTTCCCTTGTACTAATAATGCAGCTGAGTATGAAGCCTTGCTCCATGGTCTCCGGATGGCTAAAGAGATGAATCTAAGTCGGGTTAAGTGCTTCGGTGACTCGGACCTCGTAGCTCAACAGGTGTCTGGCACTTGGGATTCTAAAGACCCACTCATGGCTGCATATCGTCGTGAGGTGGATATTGTTGCAGGTCACTTCAAGGGTTATCAGGTGGATCACGTGGATCGTCGAAAAATGAAGCGGCGGACGCTTTAAGCCGGTTGGGCTCTCAGCGTAAACCGGTCCCGCCTAATGTCTTTCTTGATGTGTTGCACAATCCGTCAGTCAAGCTCCTAGGTGAAGCGGATTTGGCTATTCCTGATCCGGAGGCTCAATTGGTGGCAGCCCTGCATGTTATACCGGATTGGACAGTTCCTTATCTTGCGTACATGAACCGGGGAGAGTTGCCAGAGGATGAGACTCTAGCCAGGCAGATAGTCCGGCGATCCAAGTCTATGACCATTGTCAATGGCGAATTGCATCATTGCAGTGTATCAGGGGCGTTTCAACACTGCGTCTCCCCTGAGGAAGGCTGTGAAATTTTACGCGAAATCCATAAAGGGGATTGTGGTCACCACGCCGGTTCAAAGTCTCTGGTGGCTAAGGCGTTTCGTCACGGGTTCTACTGGTTGACAGCTCATGCTGATGCAGAGGACTTGGTTAAATGGTGTGATGGCTATCAGAAATTTTCAAGACATGCTCATGTGCCGGCTCAAGAATTGAGGATGATTCCAATTACTTGGCCATTTACAACATGGGGGCTGGATATGGTCAGACCTTTTAAAAGGTCCAAGGATAAGAAAACCCACCTTTTGGTGGCAGTCGATAAATTTACCAAGTGGGTTGAAGCGGAGCCTATTAGTAAGTGTGATGCAGCTACACCAGTGCAGTTCATTAAAAAGGTGATTTTCCGGTTTGGCTTTCCACACAGCATCATTACTGACAATGGTACCAATTTATCCAAGGGTGCTATGAAGGAATTCTGTGAACATGAGCACATCCGACTTGACGTTTCGTCAGTGGCTCACCCCCAGTCCAATGGGCAGGCAGAACAAGCTAATCAAGAGATCTTGCGAGGCATCAAACCCCGGCTTATGGTTCCATTGCAAAGAACACCGGGTTGTTGGGTTGAAGAGCTGTCGTCTGTGCTATGGAGTATCAATACTACGCCCAACCGATCTATAGGATACACGCCGTTTTTATGGTCTACGGAGCAGAGGCGGTTCTCCCTAGTGATATCCAGCATGATTCGCCTCGTGTAGCGGCTTATGTTGAAACGGACAATGAGACAGCACGGCAAGATGCTTTGGACTTATTAGATGAGGAGCGTGACATAGCGGCTGCCCGCTCGGCGATTTATCAACAAGATCTTCGTCGCTATCACAGTCGCCGGGTCAGAACCAGAGCTTTTCAAGAAGGAGATTTGGTACTCCGGCTCATCCAAGACCAGACGGATATGCACAAGTTATCCCCACCTTGGGAGGGACCTTTCGTGGTCAGCAAGAATCTGCACAACGGGTCGTACTATCTGATTGATATTCCAGAGCATAAAGACTCACACACGTCAGAGGAGGAGACCAACAGGCCATGGAACATAGCTCATCTTCGGCCTTACTACACTTGAGCCATTGGCTCTATCTATGTACATATTATGACAGTGTATATATTATCGTTGATATAATAAAACCGGAGCCTCAGCTAAAGCGGGGTCTCTGTCTTTTTCCGATCATGTGTGGTTACATGGAGTTGTTCTGTCTTAGAGCGGCCTCCGGTTTACCCCTTGAAATTTGCTTTTCAAAAAAAAGCTTTGTGATATCACTTGGGAGCTTGGTCGTGTCCGAACCAATGCAACACCTCTTGATAGGCGAAAGCCACCAGATCACTTGGGGACATGGTCAAGTCTGAACCAGTCATGCCTCTTGATCGGCCTAAGGCCACAGAATCACTTGGGGGCTTGGTCAAACCCGAACCATTGCCACGCCTTTTGATCGGCATAAATGCCACGGTTTCATTTGGGGACCTGGCTGACTTGAACCATCGCACACCTACTGGGGGCTTGGTCTTATCCGACCATGGTAACACCATATGATTAGCTCAGTAAAGCATGTTTTTGCAAACGGTTTTATCATTGCCTTTGCTTCTATATTTCTTTTATGACTATTCTTCAATTTTTGTTGTGTTTCCTTTAAACCAACAACACTTTTTACCGGTTCAGCTGACGGAATTCAGTTCATTTTTAATCCGGAGAAATATGCCCAGTTTAACTTTCCTGTTAAAATCATGGAGTGGCAGGGGGGCTTATAATGACCCAGCACGGTTTACATGGTAAGCCAGCATTTTAAAAACACGAGAGTTGTTTTCTCCCCTTTGATGGTAACGGTTTATAAAACCTCTGTTTCAAGCCTGGCTAAGCCAACTTTATGCCCAGTGATGGCAGGTATTTTGTATCGCATATTTGATTATATGTTTTAAATACATTGATATATATATATCAAGGTTATAAACCGGTTGGCGGTATAACCGCCACCGCAGTTCAAGATTTTCTGATTGCAGGAAATATAAATTGAGGATTTCAAGCAAAAGCATCAGTACGTATGCACGAAGGCATATTTAAAGTAGAAGTATTGGCTATTCTATTACAAGGCAACGCAGTGCCCAAATAAGATCATTGTTATTTTGGCAGATCATAATAAGGCAGTTGTTTAAACCGGCTTCCGGTTCAAGCCTGCTCATCAAACCGGTCTGATGGTTGTGGGTCGTCCCGCGCCGCTTCAGCTTCCTCATCTCTATCCATTGGCTGGAAATTAACAGTGGTCCAGTCGATTCCCATTAAAGCTTGAAAGACAGCCTCTTCATGGATCAGAGAAGACGGTTCAATATCAGGAGCGTAAGTATGCTTACGGATTGGAGGAACCAGATTCTCCGCTTCAGGAATTGGTGCAGCCACTCGTTTGTTCTGATCATTGTACTGAGCTTGATAATGCGACAAGTCAGCCTCTTCAGCCAATTGACAAGCCAGAGGGCGTACTGCACAGTTTATCGCCCTCAAATCATCTTCATTGAACTCTGAGCCATCTTCCTTCAAGCTGGGATAGCCTTGAGCTGCTTCAATAGGATCAAAATCCGGCACCCATGCTGTTGCCTGGATTAAGGCGTTAATGGCTCCGGTTCGAGCAGCAGATTTTTTCAGTTCTTCAATCCGAGCAGGAAGCATTGACAACCTATTCAGAGTATGTTGGATTAAAGTGGGTGCCGGATTGTTATGAGATGCAGTGGTGATGATCCACTGCGCTCCGGTATACAGCTGTTCAATTAAAGTGTAGGCAGCCTTCAACTTTTTCCGAACATCTGACCCTAAGTGACCAATGCGTGTACATGCAACAATACAAAAAAGATCACAAACCGGATCTATTATAAGAAGGCCCAAATTGTCAAAGCAACCAAAAGGAGCTTACCGAAGATAGCAGCGGTCATGGAATGTACTTGCCGCTTTACGGTGGTCAGCTCATCTACCACCGGTTTAAGGGCAGCTTCAGCGTTTTCAGCTCTTTTTATTAAAGCGGCCTTTTCAGTGGCCCAATCAGCCCGCTCCTTCTTGAAGCCCAGCTTCAGCTGTTCTGTGATGCTCAAAGCGCTGGTTAATTCCTCCCCGGTTTTGTTGGTTTCGGCTTGTTGGGTTTTCAAAGCTTCCTGCAGATCAGTAATCCGGTCCTCTTTGATCCTCACTTCAGCCTGCATGAAGACAGTGCTTGGCTTTAAGCAAACGGTACAAGAATTTGAAGTACCAACCACATAACAAGTTATACGATTGATACTTGGGGGCTAATGCACCTTCAATCTTCATCTATTACTGAATCGCAAAGTCCCAAGCTCAATACAGGTATTCAACTTGGCACTTGGGGGCTAATGGCTATTTGCTCAGTTATGTTCTAATGTTAGAATCTTTATTGGAGTCCCGGTTTAACTATACTAAGTTGAACCGGTCCTTGGGGGCTAGGAGGATTAATACAGTGGCAGTAATTAAAGAAAGAAGAAGCACAAGGAAGTTACCTCAAATTTATCTCTCATCATCTTTACCAGGCCAGCTTCACAGTCATGACTAGTATATAGTCGGTTCAAGTAACCAGAATGAAGATCTTGGGCACTCAGAGCAGCATACGTTTCCAGATCAACATCCCATTTGCCTTTGTTCATGGAAGAAAAATCTTCTTTGACAATATGCTTAGCTAAAGCGACAGGATTCCCTGGTTCAGAGCGACCTATGCCGGTAATTACAACATCATCATTCTTGGACTCGCCGGTTTGCACTGGCGCTATTGGTTTATCGGCAGGTTTTGAAGGACTGCAGGATCTTTCAATCCGGACAGAGCTGGCAGGCTGGTCAATAAGGACTGAAGTATTGATAGGCCTTTTATCAGTAATAGCATCATCTTGCAAGGGAGGATCATTGGGAATATCTTCAGGAACGAACGCTTCAAGATCTGGTGCTTTATCCTGTTCAAGGGCAGCATCTTCCTCGGCCGCTTTATCCAGGCGGGCTTTCTTGCTTGGTTTAGGTTTAGCCCTGAAAGAGAAACAAGGAGTCAAGGAATAGCATAAATTATAATGCAGTATACCGGAAGCATATGTTCAGCCTAGCTTACCCAAGAACCGTTTTCAGTGGTGGCAGCTGAGTGGTCGATGATTCACCAGAGGATGAATGAGAAGTAACCTGATAATCGGAGTCGGACGGATTAAGAGGTTGACGGATGAAACCTGCTTTAGGATAGAAATTAATAAAAAGGTCGGAAACCTCTGAGCGGCGTTTTCGAACCGGACTGTTCGGTAAACCGGCGGAAGTAACTACCTGGCCGCTGTGCCGGGTTGTGCGGCGAGCTTCATGTTGCTGAGTCTTCATAAGAAATTTGGGATCCAAGTAAGCAAGAGGATGAGAAAATTTAACTTTCCGGTTTGCCTGGCGAAATTTTGGCAAAGGCAAAGGATTTGAATCGAAAGAGAGAATAGTTACCTCAGCAACATCAGCATTACTGGCTTCAGCGTCATCCTGACAAGTATCATCAACAATAAGGCGTGTAAAGAGTAAGCCTAGTGAATCGAGTTCTACATCAAGGTGTGAGTTACCCACATCATCATCAACAGCCGGATCAGATGAAGCAGTGGTTTTCCTCTTTTTAGCAGGCTTCTTGACAACCTTGGTCTTGAGCCGGGTTGACCGTTCTGTTTTCTCCGGTTTGTCTTGTGGAAGCTTCTTGCTCCAAAACAGATTATCACCCTGGTTAAGCAGCAATTGATGTCAGACAGAGATAGCAATAACAGGTTCAGTAAAAAAACGCAATCAGAAACTTACAACTGGCGGTTTGTTGGTAGCACAGAAAGGGAGCAGGCCGGTTTGAGCGCAGAGGTGTTCCGGTTCGTTCAACATTTTCTTCACAGCCTCTGTGACTTCATCATCCGAGAGCTGGATGTTGGTGTGTCGAAGCGGGTCATCAACGCTACCAGTATACTTGCACATTAAACCGGAGCACCGGCTGAGAGGCAGTATGCTCCATGATATCCAATAGCGTGCGAGGTCTATTCATGTTAAACTGTTGGCCATGAAGGCTCGGAGCTTGGATAATTGTGGAGCATATTTACTCCTCTCCTTGGCACTTAACCTTTGTGGGAAGGGGTGTGTATTACTGAGCCACTCCGGACGAAAGCCAGGCAAAGGATTTTCATCATCAGGGGAAGTATCTTTGCAGTAGAACCATGTTGCATTCCACTCCTTGGGGTGGCTGTGTAGTCTGGCATGGGGATAAGTGATTTCTTTCCTTTTCTGAATTGCCATACCGCCCAATTCGGTATTGGGACCGTCAGTGAATTCTGTGTGGCGGTTTAAGTGGAAACAATCTCTAAACAATTCCACTGTGGGTTCCTCTTGAAGGTATACCTCACAAAGTACTTGGAAGTGACATAAGTTGGTAACAGAGTTGGGGCCAGTGTCTTGCGGGCGAAGTTGAAAATTGGCTAACACCTCCCGATAAAATTTAGAACCGGGCGGCTTGAAGCCCCGGGCTAAATGGTCCGCAAAAATCACAACCTCTCCCCCTTGAGGTGTGGGAGGACATTCATCACCAGGAACCCTCCAGTGGATAGTATCTTTGCTGTCTAAAGCGCCAATCGAGACTAAATCATCCAGTTGAGCTTCTGTGACGCGAGAAGGAACCCAGTTGCACTCATATACTTGTTTGGCCATGATGAGATCTACAAGAAATAAGTGATTCCGGTTCAAGAATGCGCTGGTATGAACAATGTTAAACCGGAGGCAGTACATTTAAACCAGATTTCTATGAGGTAGCATAATAAGACTGAAGAAGTCTGGCGGTTCAACAAGGGGACTAATGGTATATACCAGTTTAATAATTTTTCCTATATTAAGTTAAACCGCCTGATCTAAACATTGAAAGCAATTGAGGTTGCGGATGGCTAAGTATGCAGAAACAGGTTTCACAAGGTCCTATTCTAGTAATGGATCTGAAGCAAGTTCAGAAAAACAGAAAATATTCAAAATATTAAAGCAGAACGGAAGTGAATCAATGGGCGGGTATGTAGATGAGATCTATGGACTTGAGCGTGAAACTACAGGTGGATGCTAAAAGGCTACTGCTAATCAGAGCAGGGTTTCACAGATCTATCCAGGAGTCTGGGTACGAGCATGAACAAGTGAGGAACACGGCAAGAACACGAAACCCTAGAACAGATCTATGTTAAGAAGAGCAGAAGGCTTACCAGAATCGAGGAAGACGTGGAAAGCTACCGCAGTGCTCTGGAGCGTTCAGGTTGATGCAGCGGCCCAAGACGGTGCAGAGGTCAATGGCGGCGGCGGAGCTCCGAGGCTGGCGACGCAAGGAAGATGAAGAGAAAGAGACGAAGGGGAGAAAAGGAAATGACCCTTCGGTCCTATTTATAAGGCAAAGGACGTGTGTCAGTCGCGCGAATCCAGGAGCCACAAAATTTGGAAGTGGAGCTACTGCCTTGGGTATCGCAGATCTATCAATGAAAGAAGACGTCATAAATGTTAAAGTTCGTGATGATGTCATGCCGGTTTACAGCAACCAGAGATGATGACGACATGGCGGTTTACCAATTACCAGAAGATGTTGAAGACAAAGACTTTTGTGAAGGATTGACATGAACCAGTTCAAATCAATCTGGGGCCTAATGTTGGGGATATTACTACTAGGTGTGAACCGGCCTACCTGGGCCGGGTTAACTTCATTAGTAGTATAAAGGTGATTAAGCAGATGAAGGCCCAAGGCCTGTAGTCGGTTTAGAACCTGTAGCCGTAAACCGGCTTGATATGTAAACTTGTATTGTAAGATAGGAATAGAGAGAGACCAACCGGGTTATGAATATGAACCGGTGTGGGACTCTATGAACCGACGGGCGTCACCCGTGTATATAAGGGGACGATCCGGCGGCAGTTCAAGGACAGACAACAACAACTCGAGCCTAGGCGAAGCTTGTTTGCTCCCTAGTCATCGAGACCACATCAATTCCATCACAACTAGACGTAGGCTTTTACCTTCATTGAAGGGGCCGAACTAGTATAAACCTTTGTGTCTTTGCGTCCGCTTTAACCCCTTCAAGTTAACCCGTAGCGATGGCTCCACGACTAAGTCCCTTCATGAGGACATCTGCCGTGACAAAACCACGACAAAGGGAGTCCTGGATTAGGGGGTATCTGGACAGCCGGACTATATACTTTGTTCGGACTGTTGGGGCATGAAGATACAAGACTCAAGACTTCGTCCCGTGTCCGGATGGGACTCTCCTTTGCATGGAAGACAAGCTTGGTGATCTGGATATTATATTTCCTTCCTTGTAACCGACTCCATGTAAACCCTAGCCCTCTCCAATGTCTGTATAAACCGGAGAGTTTGGTCCTTAGAGGGACGAACACAGTCATAATCATCATAGGCTAGCTTCTAGGGTTTAGCCTCTACGATCTCGTGGTAGATCAACTCTTGTACTACTCATATCGTCAATATCAATCAAGCAGGAAGTAGGGTTTTACCTCCATCGAGAGGGCCCGAACCTGGGTAAACATTGTGTCCCTTGCCTCATGTTACCATTGGCCTAAGACACACAGATCAGGACCCCATACCCGGGATCCTCCAGTTTCGACACCGACAACAGGACAGTGGATGCACCAGCACCATGTGCATCTATCGATGTACCGTGGTCATGCATAGTATGTTGCAACAAAGAACAAACAACCAAGGAGCATATTTGTGTTGGTCCCAGTTTTGTTATCTTTAGACACCTTTCCCTATGTGAGCGCAGCAAATCTAGTCCTGCTCAAACTCTACAGCCAGTCTGTACTAGTACTTTCGCCCCTTCCTTTCCTCTTTGAACCATGTCCTAGATTTATGAGATACAACTTTCCCCACTACTTTCCCCCATTCCTTTCCTCTTTGAACCACGTCCTAGATTTGTTGGGGAACATTGCAGAAAATTAAAAATATTCCTACGGTTTCACCAAGATCCATCTATGAGTTCATCTAAGCAACGAGTCAAGGGAGTGAGTTTGCATCTACATACCACTTGTAGATCGCGTGCGGAAGCGTTCAAGGGGATGGTGATGATGGAGTCGTACTCGTCGTGATTCGGATCACCGATGACCAAGTGCTGAACGGACAGCACCTCCGCGTTCAACACACGTACGGTACGGACGACGTCTCCTCCGTCTTGATCCAGCAAGGAGGAAGGAGAGGTTGAGGAAGAAGGCTCCAGCAGCAGCACGACGGCGTGATGATGGTGGAGAGGCAGTACTCCGACAGGGCTTCGCCAAGCACACAACGGAGGAGGAGAGGTGTTGGGGAGGGGAGGGGCTGCGCCTTGGCTTAGGTAATCAGCCCTCCCCTCACCCCTCTATTTATAGGGGAAGGGGCAAGGGGGGCCGGCCCCTCTAGATGGGATCTAGAGGGGGGGCGGCGGCCAGGGAGGGGGGACTTGCCCCCCAAGCAAGGGGGGCGCCCCCTCTAGGGTTCCCCCCCCCAACCCTAGGCGCATGGGCCTAAGGGGGGGCGCTCCCAGCCCTCCAGGGGCTGGATCCTGCCCCACGCAGCCCATGTGGCCCCCCGGGAGGGGTGGCCCCTCCCGGTGGACCCCCGGAACCCTTCCGGTGGCCCCGGTACAATACCGATATGCCCCCGAAACTTTCCGGTGTCCGTTTGACAACTTCCCATATATAAATCTTTACCTCTGGACCCTTTCGGAACTCCTCGTGACATCCGGGATCTCATCCGGGACTCTGAACAACATTCGGTAATCACATACAAGTCTTCCTGATAACCCTAGCGTCACCGAACCTTAAGTGTGTAGACCCTACGAGTTCGGGAGACATGCAGACATGACCGAGACGGCTCTCAGGTCAATAACCAACAGCGGGATCTGGATACCCATGTTGGCTCCCACATGCTCCTCGATGATGTCATCGGATGAACCACGATGTCGAGGATTCAAGCAACCCCGTATACTATTCCCTTTGTCAATCGGTACGTTACATGCCCGAGACTCGATCGTCGGTATCCCAATACCTCATTCAGTCTCGTTACCGGCAACTCACTTTACTCGTACCGTAATGCATGATCCCGTGACCAAACACTTGGTCACTTTGAGCTCATTATGATGATGCATTACCGAGTGGGCCCAGAGATACCTCTCCGTCATACGGAGTGACAAATCCCAGTCTCGATCCGTGTCAACCCAACAGACACTTTCGGAGATACCTGTAGTGCACCTTTATAGTCACCCATTTACGTTGTGACGTTTGGTACACCCAAAGCACTCTTACGGTATCCGAGAGTTACACGATCTCATGGTCTAAGGAAGAGATACTTGACATTGAAAAAGCTCTAGCAAAACGAACTACACGATCTTGTGCTATGCTTAGGATTGGGTCTCGTCCATCACGTCATTCTCCTAATAACGTGATCCCGTTGTCAATGACATCTAATGTCCATAGTCAGGAAACCATGACTATCTGTTGACCAACGAGCTAGTCAACTAGAGGCTCACTAGGGACATGTTATGGTCTATGTATTCACACGTGTATTACGATTTCCGGATAATACAATTATAGCATGAATAAAGACAATTATCATGAACAAGGAAACATAATAATAATGCTTTTATTATTTCCTCTAGGGCATATTTCCAACAGTCTCCCACTTGCACTAGAGCCAATAATCTAGTTACATTGTGATGAATCGAACACCCATAGAGTTCTGGTGTTGATCATGTTTTGCTCGCGAGAGAGGTTTAGTCAACGGATCTACGACATTCAGATCCGTATGTACTTTGCAAATATCTATGTCTCCATCTTGAACATTTTCACGGATGGAGTTGAAACGATGCTTGATGTGCCTGGTCTTCTTGTGAAACCTGGGCTCCTTGGCAAGGGCAATAGCTCCAGTGTTGTCACAGAAGAGTTTGATCGGCCCCGACACATTGGGTATGACTCCTAGGTCGGTGATGAACTCCTTCACCCAAATTGCTTCATGCGCTGCCTCCGAGGCTGCCATGTACTCCGCTTCACATGTAGATCCCGCCACGACGCTCTGCTTGCAGCTGCACCAGCTTACTGCTCCACCATTCAACATATACACGTATCCAGTTTGTGACTTAGAGTCATCCAGATCTGTGTCGAAGCTAGCGTCGACGTAACCCTTTACGGCGAGCTCTTCGTCACCTCCATAAACGAGAGACATGTCCTTTGTCCTTTTCAGGTACTTCAGGATATTCTTGACCGCTGTCCAGTGTTCCTTGCCGGGATTACTTTGGTACCTTCCTACCAAACTTACGGCAAGGTTTACATCAGGTCTGGTACACAGCATGGCATACATAATAGATCCTATGGCTGAGGCATAGGGGATGACGCTCATCTCTTCTTTATCTTTTGTCGTGGTCGGGCATTGAGCCGAGCTCAATCTCACACCTTGCAATACAGGCAAGAACCCCTTCTTGGACTGATCCATTTTGAACTTCTTCAAAATCGTATCAAGGTATGTGCTTTGTGAAAGACCTATGAGGCGTCTCGATCTATCTCTATAGATCTTGATGCCTAATATATAAGCAGCTTCTCCAAGGTCCTTCATTGAAAAACACTTATTCAAGTAGGCCTTAATGCTGTCCAAGAATTCTATATCATTTCCCATCAAAAGTATGTCATCTACATATAATATGAGAAATGCTACAGAGCTCCCACTCACTTTCTTGTAAACGCAGGCTTCTCCATAAGTCTGCATAAACCCAAACGCTTTGATCACCTCATCAAAGCGAATGTTCCAACTCCGAGATGCTTGCACCAGCCCATAAATGGATCGCTGGAGCTTGCATACTTTGTTAGCATTCTTAGGATCGACAAAACCCTCCGGCTGCATCATATACAGTTCTTCCTTAAGATGCCCGTTAAGGAATGCCGTTTTGACGTCCATCTGCCATATCTCATAATCATAGTATGCGGCAATTGCTAACATGATTCGGACGGACTTAAGCTTCGCTACGGGAGAGAAAGTCTCATCGTAGTCAATCCCTTGAACTTGCCGATAACCCTTAGCGACAAGTCGAGCTTTATAGATGGTGACATTACCATCCGCGTCCGTCTTCTTCTTAAAGATCCATTTGTTTTCTATCGCTCGCCGATCATCGGGCAAGTCAGTCAAAGTCCATACTTTGTTTTCATACATGGATTCTATCTCGGATTTCATGGCTTCTAGCCATTTGTTGGAATCTGGGCCCGCCATTGCTTCTTCATAGTTCAAAGGTTCACCGTTGTCTAACAACATGATTTCCAGGATAGGGTTGCCGTACCACTCTGGTGCGGAACGTGTCCTTGTGGACCTACGAAGTTCAGTAGCAACTTGATCCGAAGTACCTTGATCATCATCATTATTTTCCTCTTCAGTTGGTGTAGGCATCACAGGAACATTTTCCTGAGCTGCACTACTTTCCCGTTCAAGAGGTAGTACTTCATCGAGTTCTACTTTCCTCCCACTTACTTCTTACAAGAGAAACTCTTTTTCCAGAAAGGATCCGTTCTTGGCAACAAAGATCTTGCCCTCGGATCTTAAGTAGAAGGTATACCCAATGGTTTCTTTAGGGTATCCTATGAAGACGCATTTTTCGACTTGGGTTCGAGCTTTTCAGGTTGAAGTTTCTTGACATAAGCATCGCATCCCCAAACTTTTAGAAACGACAGCTTAGGTTTCTTCCCAAACCATAATTCATACGGTGTCGTCTCAACGGATTTAGATGGTGCCCTATTTAAAGTGAATGTAGCTGTCTCTAGAGCGTATCCCCAAAATGATAGCGGTAAATCGGTAAGAGACATCATAGATCGCACCATATCCAATAGAGTGCGATTACGACGTTCAGACACACCGTTTCGCTGAGGTGTTCCAGGCGGCGTGAGTTGTGAAACGATTCCACATTTTCTTAAGTGTGTACCAAATTCGTGACTTAAATATTCTCCTCCACGAACCGATTGTAAGAATTTTATCTTTCGGTCACGTTGATTCTCTACTTCATTCTGAAATTCTTTGAACTTTTCAAAGGTCTCAGACTTGTGTTTCATCAAGTAGACATACCCATATCTACTCAAGTCATCTGTGAGAGTGAGAACATAACGATATCCTCCGCGAGCCTCAACACTCATTGGACCGCACACATCGGTATGTATAATTTCCAACAAGTTGGTTGCTCGCTCCATTGTTTCGGAGAATGGAGTCTTGGTCATTTTGCCCATGAGGCATGGTTCGCATGTGTCAAATGATTCATAATCGAGAGACTCTAAAAGTCCATCAGCATGGAGCTTCTTCATGTGCTTGACACCAATGTGACCAAGGCGGCAGTGCCACAAGTATGTGGGACTATCGTTATCAACTTTACATCTTTTGGTATTCACGCTATGAATATGTGTAACATTACGTTCGAGATTCATTAAGAATAAACCATTGACCATCGGAGCATGACCATAAAACATATCTCTCATATAAATAGAACAACCATTATTCTCGGATTTAAATGAGTAGCCATCTCGTATCAAACGAGATCCAGATACAATGTTCATGCTCAAACTTGGCACCAAATAACAATTATTAAGGTTCAAAACTAATCTCGTAGGTAAATGTAGAGGTAGCGTGCCGACGGCGATCACATCGACTCTGGAACCATTCCCGACGCGCATCGTCACCTCGTCCTTCGCCAGTCTCCGCTTATTCCGCAGCTCCTGCTGTGAGTTACAAATATGAGCAACGGCACTGGTATCAAATACCCAGGAGTTACTACGAGTACTGGTAAGGTACACATCAATTACATGTATATCAAATATACCTTTGGTGTTGCCGGCCTTCTTATCCGCTAAGTATTTGGGGCAGTTCCGCTTCCAGTGACCCTTCCCCTTGCAATAAAAGCACTCAGTTTCAGGCTTGGGTCCATTCTTTGACTTCTTCCCGGCAAATGGCTTACCGGGTGCGGCAACATCTTTGCCGTCCTTCTTGAAGTTCTTCTTACCCTTGCCCTTCTTGAACTTAGTTGTCTTATTGACCATCAACACTTGATGTTCTTTCTTGATTTCAACCTCTGCTGATTTCAGCATCGAGAATACTTCAGGAATGGTCTTCACCATCCCCTGCATATTGTAGTTCATCACAAAGCTCTTGTAGCTTGGTGGGAGCGACTGAAGGATTCTGTCAATGACCGCCTCATCCGGGAGGTTAATGTCCAACTGGGACAGGCGGTTGTGCAACCCAGACATTTTGAGTATGTGCTCACTGACAGAACTATTTTCCTCCATCTTGCAACTATAGAACTTGTCGGAGACTTCATATCTCTCGACACGGGCATGAGCTTGGAAAACTAGTTTCAGCTCCTCGAACATCTCATATGCTCCGTGTTGCTCAAAACGCTTTTGGAGCCCCGGTTCTAAGCTGTAAAGCATGCCGCACTGAACGAGGGAGTAATCATCAGCACGAGACTGCCAAGCATTCATAATGTCTTGGTTCTCTGGGACGGGAGCGTCACCTAGCGGTCCTTCTAGGACATATTGTTTCCTAGCAGCTATGAGGATGATCCTCAGGTTCTGGACCCAGTTCGTATAGTTGCTGCCATCATCTTTCAGCTTGGTTTTCTCTAGGAATGCGTTGAAGTTCATGTTGACATGAGCGTTGGCCATTTGATCTACAAGACATATTTTCCAAAGGTTTAAGACTAAGTTCATGATAATTAAGTTCATCTAATCAAATTAATATAATGAACTCCCACTCAGATTAGACATCCCTCTAGTCATCTAAGTGTTACACGATCCGAGTCGACTAGGCCGTGTCTGATCATCACGTGAGATGGACTAGCCATCGTCGGTGAACATTCTCGTGTTGATCGTATCTTCCATACGACTCGTGTTCGACCTTTCGGTCATCGTGTTCCGAGGCCATGTTTGTACATGCTAGGCTCGTCAAGTTAACCCTAAGTGTTTTTGCATGTGTAAAACTGTCTTACACCCGTTGTATGTGAACGTAAGGATCTATCACACCCGATCATCACGTGGTGCTTCGAAACGACGAACTTTAGCAACGGTGCACAGTTAGGGGAGAACACTTCTTGAATTTTTTTGTAAGGGATCATCTTATTTACTACCGTCGTTCTAAGTAAACAAGATGCATAAACATAATAAACATCACATGCAATTATATAATAGTGACATGATATGGCCAATATCATATAGCTCCTTCGATCTCCATCTTCGGGGCTCCATGATCATCTTCGTCACCGGCATGACACCATGATCTCCATCATCATGATCTCCATCATCGTGTCTTCATGAAGTTGTCACGCCAACGACTACTTCTACTTCTATGGCTAACGCGTTTAGCAACAAAGTAAAGTAATTTACATGGCGTTCTTCAATGACACGCAGGTCATACAAAAATAAAGACAACTCCTATGGCTCCTGCCGGTTGTCATACTCATCGACATGCAAGTCATGATTCCTATTACAAGAAGATGATCTCATATATCACAATATATCATTCATCATTCATCACAACTTCTGGCCATATCACATCACAAGACAATTGCTGCAAAAACAAGTTAGACGTCCTCTAATTGTTGTTGCATCTTTTACGTGGCTGCAATTGGGTTCTAGCAAGAACGTTTTCTTACCTACGAATAACCACAACGTGATCTTGTCAACTTCTATTTACCCTTCATAAGGACCCTTTTCATCGAATCCGCTTCAACTAAAGTGGGAGAGACAGACACCCGCCAGCCACCTTATGCAACTAGTGCATGTTAGTCGGCGGAACCGGTCTCACGTAAGCGTACGTGTAAGGTTGGTCCGGGCCGCTTCATCCCACAATACCGCTGAAGCAAGATAAGACTAGTAGCGGCAAGCAAGTTGACAAGATCTACGCCCACAACAAAATTGTGTTCTACTCGTGCAATAGAGAACTACGCATAAACCTGGCTCATGATGCCACTGTTGGGGAATGTTGAAGAAAATTAAAATTTTTCCTACGGTTTCACCAAGATCTATCTATGAGTTCATCTAAGCAACGAGTCAAGGGAGTGAGTTTGCATCTACATACCACTTGTAGATCGCGTGCGGAAGCGTTCAAGGGGATGGTGATGATGGAGTCGTACTCGCCGTGATTCGGATCACCGATGACCAAGTGCTGAACAGACAGCACCTCCGCGTTCAACACACGTACGGTACGAACGACGTCTCCTCCGTCCTGATCCAGCAAGGAGGAAGGAGAGGTTGAGGAAGAAGGCTCCAGCAGCAGCACGACGGCGTGATGATGGTGGAGAGGCAGTACTCCGACAGGGCTTCGCCAAGCACACAACAGAGGAGGAGAGGTGTTGGGGAGGGGAGGGGCTGCGCCTTGGCTTAGGTAATCAGCCCTCCCCTCACCCCTCTATTTATAGGGGAAGGGGCAAGGGGGGCCGGCCCCTCTAGATGGGATCTAGAGGGGGGGCGGCGGCCAGGGAGGGGGGACTTGCCCCCCAAGCAAGGGGGGCGCCCCCTCTAGGGTTCCCCCCCAACCCTAGGCGCATGGGCCCAAGGGGGGGGGCGCCCAGCCCTCCAGGGGCTGGCTCCTGCCCCACGCAGCCCATGTGGCCCCCCGGGAGGGGTGGCCCCTCGCGGTGGACCCCCGGAACCCTTCCGATGGCCCCGGTACAATACCGATATGCCCCCAAAACTTTCCGGTGTCCGTTTGACATCTTCCCATATATAAATCTTTACCTCCGGACCCTTCTGGAACTCCTCGTGACATCTGGGATCTCATCCGGGACTCCTAACAACATTCGGTAATCACATACAAGTCTTCCTGATAACCCTAGCGTCACCGAACCTTAAGTGTGTAGACCCTACGGGTTCGGGAGACATGCAGACATGACCGAGACGGCTCTCAGGTCAATAACCAACAGCGGGATCTGGATACCCATGTTGGCTCCCACATGCTCCTCGATGATGTCATCGGATGAACCACGATGTCGAGGATTCAAGCAACCCCGTATACTATTTCCTTTGTCAATCGGTACGTTACATGCCCGAGACTCGATCGTCGGTATCCCAATACCTCGTTCAGTCTCCTTACCGGCAAGTCACTTTACTCGTACCGTAATGCATGATCCCGTGACCAAACACTTGGTCACTTTGAGCTCATTATGATGATGCATTACCGAGTGGGCCCAGAGATACCTCTCCGTCATACGGAGTGACAAATCCCAGTCTCGATCCGTGTCAACCCAACAGACACTTTCGGAGATACCTGTAGTGCACCTTTATAGTCAACCAGTTACGTTGTGACATTTGGTACACCCAAAGCACTCTTACGGTATCCGGGAGTTACACGATCTCATGGTCTAAGGAAGAGATACTTGACATTGAAAAAGCTCTAGCAAAACGAACTACACAATCTTGTGCTATGCTTAGGATTGGGTCTTGTCCATCACGTCATTCTCCTAATAACGTGATCCCGTTGTCAATGACATCTAATGTCCATAGTCAGGAAACCATGACTATCTGTTGACCAACGAGCTAGTCAACTAGAGGCTCACTAGGGACATGTTATGGTCTATGTATTCACACGTGTATTACGATTTCCGAATAATACAATTATAGCATGAATAAAAGACAATTATCATGAACAAGGAAATATAATAATAATGCTTTTATTATTGCCTCTAGGGCATATTTCCAACAGTCTCCCACTTGCACTAGAGTCAATAATCTAGTTACATTGTGATGAATCGAACACCCATAGAGTTCTGGTGTTGATCATGTTTTGCTCGCGAGAGAGGTTTAGTCAACGGATCTACGACATTCAGATCCGTATGTACTTTGCAAATATCTATGTCTCCATCTTGAACATTTTCACGGATGGAGTTGAAACGACGCTTGATGTGCCTGGTCTTCTTGTGAAACCTGGGCTCCTTGGCAAGGGCAATAGCTCCAGTGTTGTCACAGAAGAGTTTGATCGGCCCCGACGCATTGGGTATGACTCCTAGGTCGGTGATGAACTCCTTCACCCAAATTGCTTCATGCGTTGCCTCCGAGGCTGCCATGTACTCCGCTTCACATGTAGATCCCGCCACGACGCTCTGCTTGCAGCTGCACCAGCTTACTGCTCCACCATTCAACATATACACGTATCCAGTTTGTGACTTAGAGTCATCCAGATCTGTGTCGAAGCTAGCGTCGACGTAACCCTTTACGGCGAGCTCTTCGTCACCTCCATAAACGAGAAACATGTCCTTTGTCCTTTTCAGGTACTTCAGGATATTCTTGACCGCTGTCCAGTGTTCCTTGCCGGGATTACTTTGGTACCTTCCTACCAAACTTACGGCAAGGTTTACATCAGGTCTGGTACACAGCATGGCATACATAATAGATCCTATGGCTGAGGCATAGGGGATGACGCTCATCTCTTCTTTATCTTTTGCCGTGGTCGGGCATTGAGCTGAGCTCAATCTCACACCTTGCAATACAGGCAAGAACCCCTTCTTGGACTGATCCATTTTGAACTTCTTCAAAATCTTATCAAGGTATGTGCTTTGTGAAAGACCTATGAGGCGTCTCGATCTATCTCTATAGATCTTGATGCCTAATATATAAGCAGCTTCTCCAAGGTCCTTCATTGAAAAACACTTATTCAAGTAGGCCTTAATGTTGTCCAAGAATTCTATATCATTTCCTATCAAATGCTTCTCCACGCCCGCTCCTGACTAGCCTGGCCCACCCAAAGCACCTCCATCGTCCGTGCGCGCTTCCCGCCCGAAACAGTCAGCGTCGCTCCAAAGAATCGGTGCCGCATTCATGCCCGGGCAGAGCGAACGCGACCTCTCACTGGCGTAAGAGTGATGGTTGCTTCGTCCGTCCAACTTACTGGTGGGTCTATGTGATTTGACGGCTCATTGGTCTTTATTACTGAGGTGGTAGGACTGTTGGATTTCCCACGCTTTCGGCGAAAGGAGGTACTACTAGATTACAATTTTCTCCATTCTTACAACGGAGGCGTCCAAGAGCCGTGAAAACACGCACACTCAGTGATTACATGGCCCACCTCACACTATCACCGTGCGACACCTAACTCTTTACATAGTACTCCCTCCATTCCTAAATATTACTAGATGAGTCCCCGCGCGTTGCCGCGAAACAGCCGTATATCTCTCTGCGCAAAATTATTGATTTCATAGAACTAAAAAAACTCTATAACTGCATGACAAATGTGGTAGCCAAACTAAATAAACTCCCATCATCATTTAGATCATCCCGCGTAAGGAAAAAAGATCAGCCAACTCCTACTGCATAATGGGATTATATTTTTCTTTTTGACATGTTAATGGGACTTAAAAGCTCACTTACATGCATGCTACTGGTGCATGCTTGCATGCAGACATGTTGATGTGATTTAAAACGCACTCACATGCATGCCACGGTATTTCTGCATGCTTGCATGTGGCTTAGTGCTGAGCCTCTCAACGTCTAGATCAGACGGCTATTATGGACTGATTTAGTTCATCTAACGGCTACATTAATTTTGATGATGTGACTCAAGGAGAGGATAGAGAATTCCTAGTAGTGGGGGCTAGCTATTACTAGTAGATAAGTCTTTGTAGAGATTCCACTACATATGCAATAAAATGAATGAATCTACACTTAAAATGCATCTATATACATCTGCATGTGGTTCATGGTGAAATCTCTACAAAGACTTATATTTAGGAACGGAGAAAGTACTAGTATGGTACGTACTATAATTTATCAGCGAGATAAATTTGTACAATGTTATGAAGCTTCCAGCTTCCATTACATGTATCTTGCGTCCAAGGTTGCGCGTTGCAACATTTCATCAAATACAAAGGAGACTAACATGCATGCTATTGCATCTCAATGATTGACAGATCATAGCAAATATGTACTCCCTCCGTTCCAAAATAAGTGTCTCAACTTTGTGCAAACTTTAGTACAAAGTTGTACTACTACTAAAGTTGACACTTATTTTGGAACAGAGGCAGCTAAAGAAAAAAACGATCCATGCAGTCCCTAGCCCTTGAACCGTGAACCCTAACCAGGCTTCAATTTGCTGGCAACGTTCGAGCTTCCTAATAAATGAACTTTGCAACCTTTTGACCATCGGATCATTTTGTGCAGTTTCACCAAAATCGAGATGAGCATCCATGTGGCAAAGAAATTGAAGAAGCGTGATTAGAATAAGATTACTAGGGCTAGTTGATGAGACATAAACGCATCACAAATACAGTACATAGAAGCCAGTAGAGGTATGTGTGGGGCAAAGAAGTAGAGAAATATCCACAGGGAGTGATGTGGGCAGCTGGAGCAGTGGTGCAAGCCGGCTGTAAAGGGAGTTGTACTTGAGGGACGTAGCTCAACCTTGAGGAGGGCGGCAGGAGGCAGCAACTGACCACGTCGCGGCAGTGAGCAAGGGATGAAGGCAACCTCACCGTCTTTGTGAGAGAGAACGGCGGGGACCCCTGATCAGGATGTGCCGACAGTGGGTTTTTGCTGTCGGCAACGGCGACCGCATCTACACTAAGCATCCACCCCTTCCCCCAGCAGACGTGATCCGCCGGGATGTTAGAGATGTGGCCACAGTCATTTTGTGCGAGAGAGTGTGAAGAGAGCAACCCCAGCAAGCAACCGTGTAGGCTGGCCCGTCCTGACTATGTATGTAGTGGAGCCGTTTCCTTTTCTCTCCATATGAACCTATCATATTGCGTACGTGCCACTGAAGAAAAAAAACTTTATTTATAAATGATGCGGCACCTACTACTCGTTCTCCTATAACCTTGCGCTTGGCATCTCCAAAATATTAACCTTGCGATTGGCTCTTCGCCTCTTCGGGAAGTCGAGCAATAATGGTAGTGCAGTATATATCGTTCTGGCTATATGAGACCGAATGAATTGCTGCACGTCCACCACGTGGGCGAGGGTCGAGGGGCGAGGGAGAGTGCTACATACGGAGCAAAATGAGTGAATGTACACTCTAAAATACGTCTATATACATCAGTGTTTGGAGTATGTACTAGTAGTTCATATTGAAATCTACTAAAGGACATATATATTCCAAACAATATGATATAATCTCTATAACCAAGGTAGTAGGGACGAGGAGTAAACGGAGGGAGTAGTAAATTTTTCTCCTCGTCCTGCGAGCCACTACGCGCATAGGCGAGGGAGCGGGCATAAGGCGGAGCAAGCTTCACCTCATCCTGTGAGCCACCGCGCTCGTGGGCGGGGGAGACGGCGTACTAAGCAAGCTTCTCCTTGTTCTGCGAGTTGATGGGACACATCAAAAGTACCCCAGTGTATAGAGCCTTGCCTCTAAGGTAGGCCCCACATGGTTTGCCGCTTTTTTTAATTTAACATAATGCGTCAAGTCGCAATTTTTTTGTTCACCCGTGGTAGACGATCCTCCCTCCACCAAGTGGACAACCAGTACACGTGCCAAATTACCACGTGGGCTGCCTTTTTCGTACAAAAATGAGCTCCACCGTGTACCCGCGCGGATGTGGTTGGGAAAGAGACGGGAGTACGTGCGCCGTGCATGCACCTCTTCTCTTCGTGCACGTCCCCCACCTGCGTGGGTGTGTGTGAGAGGTACAAACCGCGTTCATGAGTGTTTTTTGTTTTGGGGTGGGGGTGGGGGGTTGATTTCATGAATTATTTGTGGGAATATGTGTCGATGACATCTCAAACAAAATTTTGCATGCAATGTGTGTGAAATGGAGGCCTATCCATATCATACATAGAGAGTCGGGCAATCCACAAGAAGAGAGGGAGGGGTCATAGCTATCGATAGAGTCGAAGAGAGGATCAAGTGGGTGGGTGCGAGATCGATGAAGAGAGCCATCGAAATTGTGTGTGTGTGCAAGTCAAAGATATAGGGCGACTGGCCTACTGGAACGTTAGAGGGAACATGTCAAGTTTGTGTGTGGCAGGGAGACATGACTAGAGCGCTCGATCTATCGGTGTGTGTGGGGGGAGGGGTGAGGGGAGGGGTAGGCAGAGGCCTAACTATAGAGGTAGAACGACTCGTATATGTGTTGAGAAGGAGAGACCCAGCTATGTCTTGAGGGAGAACGGTCAACATCCATACATAACTGAAGGACGGGAAATATGATGGGACAGAGAGAGAGAGGGAGAGGGGTAGAGTGCTGGATGGGTGATGGAGTTGCTTCGAAGATGGTGGGAGAGGCCTACTAGACAAACTCAGGGTGGATCTGCAATGTTATCAATAAGAGTGGGGATGTGTTTCTGTGTGTGCCTGTGCGTGATAGATCTGTCGGGACGCATCCATGGATGATGAAGGGGAACCATGTGTTTGGTAAGCAAACCTAACTAGATCGGTAGATCAATTGTTGTTTGTCAGAGGAAGGGGGAGACACAACTAACGAGGTAGATCGATCGACGCGTGGGTAAAAGCGAGTTATAAGGACCTAGCTAGCTATATGTATAGCGAGAGATCGGTCGGTGTACGTCCATTTGTTAGAGGAAAATAAGGCACATCGAGATGGATAGACAGAGAGAATGGAGCTAGGAGGTGGTGCGAGAGGCCCGGCTACTAGCTAGATAGGGGGAGGAGTGTGCGGTTGTGAGATCGATGAAAAGAGGGGAGAGAGTTTACACGTGTCTGTGACCGTATGAGAGACACGAGGCAAGGACACATAAAGGAGGAGATTGAAGGTGTGTGTGTATGTTGTAGGCAGGCATCGCTGGAGAGGTTTATCGATCGGTGTGTGTCGGAAAGGAGTTGTGGAGACTCTGGAGAATGACCTAAAGAAAAAAATGAATGTGCCCGGTGGATAGAATGCCGAGGGAGGGGGAGGGCGAGGAGGGCGTGTGCATGCACGAGAGAAAGTTAGTGGTAGCTATAAAGGTTAGAGGATTGTGTGGGTGTAAGAGACTAACAAAGATCATAATTTGATATGAAAGCGGATTCATATATTTGAATAGGAGATCATAGTGTTTTAAACATTGCATGCATGAATATAGCGGTGATACACGTGTTGTGCACATGTTATACCATAATGTGATAATGCATGGCGTTTGCAACTCACAGCTAAATGCCAAACAATCTAAACCATACTATACATCAAACAATCTCACATTTTATTTGAATTTGTGATAATGTGCGGCGTTTGCAGCTTACAACTAAATATCAAACAATCTAAACAATACTATATATCGAACATTCTCACATTTTATTTGAATTTGTGGTAATGTGTGGTGTTTGCAACTCACATCTAAATACTTGTAGGCGTAGGGGGCGGGTAGCATACATAATGTGATAAACACATTATACATATGAGACATGGTTTAGATTATGAAGATCTAGCTAGAGCTAGAAATGTAATGTGATTTGAAATCAAAATAAAGTGGATTCAAAAAATCGAGTTCGAGTTCATATAGTACACATAGTTCATATGTAACTCGAGACTAATCATGTGGTGTGTTGTGAAGATAATACACAAATGATGGTTTAACTTGACAATAATGATGATTGTAGATCTTATTAAAATAGAGAAACGAATTCAAATGCTTTGACTTCACAACAATCATTACTGTAGATCTTATTCCAATAGAGAAATGAATTCAAATTTAGTTCATATTGAAGCGGTAGTATATACGTTTGGAATGCACTAAAACGTTCATTTGAGTAGTCGGTTGCATGCATTATACACGTAGTGAAATATTTTAATTGAACATAACATGAATTCAAAGTTTTCAATGACATTTGTAGTGCGCATTGATTTGGTACAGTACACGTTAGGCTTGTCTGGAAATTTCAACCCACACCTTGTTAGCCCAAAATATTTAAGATATATCTTTGTCTCGTTGTGCTCGAACAACTCCCTCCATCTCAACCCGCGCCTTGCTATTTCAAAATTACAACGCGTGCGAAAACTCCCACCTCCTGTGAAATCCCGACATGCGAAATGCCCGTGGTACCCCTGAACCGAAAGAACCGCCTCAAATCGGTGGGGGTACTTTTGTAACTTACCCCACATTTCGGACAAGCGCGTCCCTAAGCCATGGTTTCTCACTGCCATCCCATCCGCCCACCCATTCGTACACCGAGGCTGCAAAAACCCGCGATGAAACCCCACACCCTGCTCCTTCCGCCACCCAGCCGGAGCCTCTTCCCCGACGATGACGTCCATAGCAACACCTCGACGTCTCTCATCCTCCATACCGGATAAGGATCTATCGTTGATCTCGTCGTCCCGCCGGTTCAGCCACCCCGTCCTCCACCTCCAAGGAGCTGCCCCAATGTTCCCCTCGTCTTTCGCGCCACCTCCATTCCCACACCGCCGTCTTCACCTGCACCACCCGAAGAGCATCATCATCACCGTTTCCTCGGATGAAGATGCGGCCTAATCGGCGCCACCAAAGAGGTTGTACACTAATCGCCGCATTTTCTTCTTGATTTGATCTCACGGTGCGGCCGGTGCTCGGTCCCGAGCCGACACGACGCGGCTCCATCCACGGCGGCGTCGCCGGCCACTTCCTCCACGGCGTCGCTCGCTCGGCGGCGACGTCCACATCAGTAGGAGCTGCTGCTGCTTTAGCTCTCGCTCGCGCTGCTGCTCTGCTCTTGCTCTCGGTCCCCTGCCTGGTCTGCTCTTGCTATTGTTGTTGCTCGCGCTGCTGCTCTCGCTCTTGCTCTTGCTTGCGATGTTGCTCCGATTTAGCTACACTTCAGTCGACTGAATCGACTTTTGGGTCAGTCGATTTTCAGGGGGTGGGGGGTGGCTCGCCGGGGTGAAGGAAGAACCAGCCACAGCG
>NC_041391.1:280998189-281007096 GCF_002162155.2 Triticum dicoccoides
GCCGGGGCGGCGGTGGACCTGTAGTGGGGAGTGTTTTCAGGGCGGGTGGGGTGCCGCACCACCGGCCGCAGGCGGCGGGGGGCTGCTGTTTGGCCGGTGGTGGCTGGTGGCTCAGGGGGTGGAGGTTGAAGATGAATCGCATGCCCTTGATTTCGTATCCAACGGCTGCAAAGTCAACTGACTAGAGATGAAGAAGTCAGTCGACTGACATGTAGCCTCACCTTGCTAGTGCGTTCAATTTCGACAGCAAAATTCAGTTTCGACAACAAAATTCAGTTTTGACAGTTAAGTTCAGTTTCGACAGTTAAGTTTAGTTTCGGCAGTTAAATTCAGTTTCGACAGTTAAGTTCAGAGATGAGCGGCTGATGTATTTTACATCTAGCACTTTGTGGTTATGTATTTTACGTCATGTATTGGAGATGCTATTAGAATTCCACTCAGGTTAACGTTGTTCGTTGTCTCTCCTGTCTTGCTTCAGCCTCGGCGTCGTACAACTCACCGGAGCTGCTCCAACAACGAAACCCTCCATCACAACGGAGCAGTACCTCGGGCTCCATCTCCAGACGCCTAAGATCTTCTTCCCCTCCTCCGACAGCAAAGTCAGCCGGAGCATCCTCACCGGCCAACCCAATCACGCTGAGATCGACATGGGTTCGCCAAAGAGGTTGTACACTTGTTGCATCTCTTTTTTACTCTAGATGTTAAATATATTGTCCACCGAGCACACGGATTTGTTCCTTTAGTGTCTCCTTGAAAGAAAAAATATAGGAATTTTAATTTTCACTTGTCCTCCTTTTCAAATTCCTATTCATGAAGCACAAGACTAAGAGTTAGTAGCATAATAGCATTATAACCGTACATTTTCTTGTGGTTTGACTTAATCTCACCATGCTTCTTTGCATCCTGTGATCTTCCAATTGTTGTGAATCAAACACCCAGATTGGCAGAAATCCTGTGTTTTTAAATTCTCTATTTTGCACGTGCATTCCTATCCTATTCCTGTCTATTTCCTATCCCTGCATTGTTGGAATCCTCAAATTCAAACGAGCCCTTACAGAACTACTTCTCTTACAGATAGTTGTCAAAGAAAACCTTGCGTGGTTTGTCCCGCTCCTGTTGCGCCATCGTCCACCCCAACTCAGCTGCTCCAAAGACAGAAGGGTCCAGCACAACAGGGATCCGACCTCCAGACTGTCTTTCGCCGCCTCAAATCTTCTTCCCCGCCACCGGCAGCCATGAAAACTGCATTACCATCATCAACCGAGCAGATGACCTCGAGGACTACGCGGGTCTGCAAGAGAGGTCGCACTCTTTCGTGTCTGCTTATGTTATGCATCGCTTAATATTACATGCTACTTTATCATCCTGTTCACCGATTAGTCTCTGAGTCAGGTCCAAACTAATGGTCAAACTCGAGTTTTTAAATGGTTGTGGGTTACATATCGGGGCCGCAATCAATAGTATCTATCTACTATCTCGTAAATCTCCGGTGTCTACTATGAGTTTCATGTTGGGTGGGAAGCAAACAATAAAGAAGCCTATCTATATTTTTTAACTGAAGCCATTACCTGCCTGCTATTATTGGTTTTGGGTCTATCGACAGGTTGCTACCATCACTCTGGATTTCTGCATGCACTCCTTACATAATCTCACTATGTTTTATTCCTATGCATGACAGTTATTGTAAACAATGAAACTGAACATGTAGAGAAAAAGAGACGAGCTTTGCATGGCAATAAAGTTTCATGCAGACGTCGCTCCATGGTAGGCGCAAAGGCAGCCCCCCCTCCACGCATTTTGGATTGTAATCGAGAGGAAGATATCTGTTCTGAGGGGGATTTAGAAGGAGAAGACAACTCCTATTTACCCCCTGAGGTCTTCGCTCTAACTTGGCATGCTGATGTTGGTTATATCATGCATATGGTGTCTTGCATTGCTTACTTTATACATCAAATATGTCATATGCTTAGTTTAGACATCCTTTGTGTGAATGCCATCTGTTTAGTTTATTCATCGTTTATGTGAATTATGCAACGCCATCTTGTTTAGCCAGGCATCATATATGTGAATTTTGCAATGCCATCCTGCTGATCCAGTCATCTTATATGTAAATTATATCAGGCCATCCTTTTTTCATTACATATTACATTTGTCAACAATGTTAGTACATTCAACTGCTCTTCGTGCGCATCAGCCATTTGACACGGTGATGGCAAATTCTGGAGTGAAAACAAGGTCTTCAGAGCACACTATGCTACCTGATGAAGCGCATATCTCGCTGGTTACGGATAGCTCCTCAGAGGAGGATTCAGAGACAGATGACCAGTCATATCCCCCCCCCCCCGAGGTGTATGCTCTAACTTGGCAGGGTTACGTTGCTCATATCGTGTGTATGGTGTCTCGCATTGCTATGTCATTTGATTAGTTTAGACATGCTTTATGTGAATGCCACCTGTTCAGTGTCTAATTACCATATATGTGAATTATGCATTGCCATCTTATTGCAAGACATCATATATGTGAATTATACAATGCTATCTTGTTGCAAAGGCATTATATATGTGAATTATGCAATGCCATGCTGTTTAGCCAATCATCATGTATGTGAATTATATCATGCTATCATTTTTTTGTATTACATGTTCCATTTGTCGACAATGTTTGTATATTCAACTACTCTTCCTATGCATCAGCCATTTGAAGTGGTGATGGAAGTATCTGGAGTGAAAACAAGGTATTTAGAGCAGACAATGCTACCTGCTGAAGCAGACATCTTGCTGGTTACAGAGAGCTCTTCAGAGGAGGATTCAGAGACTGATGACCAGTGCTATTTCCCCCCTGAGGTCTATGCTCAAACTTGGCAGGGTTATATTACCCATGTCATGCATGTTGTCTTGCATTGCTTAGTTTTTACATCATATATGGATTGCCATCTGCTTACTTGCTTACTATATAAATCATATATTTGAATTATATCATGCCATCATGTTTACATAGTACATACACATCATCTATCTGAATTATGGCATGGCAACCCATTTAATAAAGACATCATATAGTTATATCATCTCATCCTGTTTAGTGTTTACAGTCATCATATTTTGAATTATGGCATTCTATCCGTGAATGTATGTGAATTATGGCATGCCAACCTATTTAATAAACACATTATATAGTTATGTCATGTCATCCTGTTTACATAGTCTCATATTTTGAACTATGTCTTTCCATCTTTTTTACTTAGCCATCATAATGTGAAATTGTGTCATGCTATCCTGTTTAGTTAGCCATCATATATGTGAAATTGTGTCATGCTATCCTGTTTGGTTAGACAACATAAATATGAATTATTTCATGCCCTCTTTTATTCCCCACTATCCATTGCACCTGTCTATCATACAATGTCTATACTTTCAATTACTTTTCTTGTTTGTCAGCCATTTGAATTGGAGAGCGTGATGGCAGTATCTAAGGGAGTAACAACACGGTCTTTAGAAAAGATAGTGCTACCACTTGATGCAGATAGAACCACGGTTGTACTTGCCCAAGGACCAGATCCACCACACATAACCCAGACTCTCACAGATTGTACCCCTACCCAGTTGGACAGAGAACCAGCTACACCCCTTCTAACCTCAACCCCGGCAGATAGTAACCCAGTTCCAGTTAACACAACACCGTCTCCACCATAGAGCACTCAAACATGAGCAGTTACTAAGGGAACTGCAGTGCCCAAAGCACGAGGACCACCACTCCGAATCCCAACTCAACGCTTAAAAGAGAAGAAGATTTGTTCTCAGGTCAGGTTATGTAGCTATGGTTCATACTCCTTTGCTCTTGCATTACTGTATTTACTCATACCAACTATTTTCAAACTTGAAGGATGGAATTGAAACTCCAATGGTGCAACAGGTATGTTTTAAACCTGTTTCTTTAACTGGTTTGCTGTTGTAACCTGCTCTATGTTGAATTCAGTTTAAATTAAATAAATAGTTATGTTCTCATGTCATGCACATTACAAGTGTTGTTATTGCTCTACAGTTTCCCACACTTATATTCTGTCCATTCTGCTTTGTATTGAACAAATATTATTTGAACTATGTCTCTATCTTGATTTGGCAACAAAAACTAGAATGATATAGACCATAAAGTGACCATGATACATAGATATATGTTTATTTCATGTTGTTATCTTGTCCACTTTACTATCGAACTTATTTACCAAAATGAGTTTCATATACAACATGGTAAACATGTGATGTGTCTGCTTGTTTCTCTTTTAGAATGCAGACAAAATATTGGAGAACAGTACCGCGTTATCCAATGGTAAAGGAAGTAATGCAGATAAGGTTCAAGATAGTGAGACATCCCTGTTGGTCTCCACGAAAGCTGATAAAAACTTCCCAAAAGTCCTGTCTTGATGTAGTGGTCGAGTTACTGGCCACTACTGCTGGCACAAGCTCTTCGAACTCGCTGCCTGAATCAGTTCTTCTTCTTGAGTCTCAACTTCAAGTTGAAAGACATTGATCAGATGTGCTGCGACAGGAAGCTGAAGGACTGAGGAAGTCCCTGCAAAATTCAGATGCATATTTCCTGGTGCAACAGCAAGCACTAGAGGATTTAAGCACCAAACAAGAGAAAGTTAATAAGCTTGCTAAGCATCTTGCCAGCATTATGGGTACCCAGGATATTGTTTGTTGAGATATTCTGAAGTGGTTTCAGTTCTGGATTTGTTTTGCTGCGGCGTTTATTTGCGATGGTCGCCAACTTTGACAACCAGTGTATATGATATGTTGCTTTGTTCCCTATATTTGCACTAGTGGCGAACTTTGATGCCCAGTGGATGTAATATGTGTAATAGTCGTGATAGCCTAGGTTTAGTTGCTTGCTTATTTGTTTCCTTGTTGTCTTGTTTATTTTTTCGCTTGTAGTCATTGCAGTTCTTTTTTCGCGGTTTGCTAGTGGCTGTGATAACCTATTTTTTAAAACTAGGCCACAATAACCATGGGCTAATATTTACTGTAGTGACACTGGGCCTCCTACGGGCCGTAGAAACAATGGGCCTTTTACGGGCCGTAGAAACAATGGGCCTTCTACGGGCCATAGAAACAATGGGCCTTCTGCGGGTCGTATCATCAATGGGCCTTATACAGGCCGTATGATCGATTGACCAAACATGGGCCAAACAGACCGCATTATGGCCGCAAATGGGCTAGAGTTGGAATCATCCGTTCATGGGCCGACCATAACGGGCCATCGTTAATAGGCCGTATTTGATGATGCTTTGAAAACGGCCCAACGTATTAACGGACCACAAACGGCCGACTGTAACCACGGGCTGAATTTGGCCCACAAGCAGAAAATGACAGTAACGGGCCGTAAGTAAATGAATGCTGGAAATGAGCCCAAGAATAAATGGGCTCTGAGAAGGCCGAAAGATAACATGGGCTGGAAACGGCCCAACGGAATAACGGACCGTTAATGGGTATAAGGTGATACACTGTTCATTATGGGTCAGTTTCACCACACGTCGTTAATGGGTGTAAAGTGATACACTGTTCATTACGGGCCAATTTCACCACAGGTCGTTAATAGGCCAAGAGTTACAAAGGGCCTTATATGGGCCGAAAGATGTCATGGGCCATACATGGGCCAGAAGTGAAAACATGCTAGAATCATATTGGATGGCCCAAATGACGCCACTGGGCCTAATTCGGATAGGGCATAACGGGCCTTGGGCTAGTGGGCTGTAAATGGGCTATATGCGAACAGGACGTTAACAGGCTTTCCATGGGCCGGCCCGCCACCTTTTGGCCAGGTCAAACGGGCCGGCCTTTTCACAGGAATGGGCCTTTGTTGGGCCGTGCCACGCGTCGACGTATCATATGCGCCTTCTGTCCAATGAGTGGATGACATCTGTCCCAACGATGAATCGACACGTGTTTCCTCCAGCCAATGATGATTTTACACGTGGAAAATCCCCATTGGTAGGGGCTGTTAACGGGTTATTGGATCCAAAACCCGGCCCGATAGCTTAACAGCGTTCCGTTATGGTGGATGCTATGTGTCAGTCACCCTTGATGAAAGCACTTTTGTGACGCGTGATTTATCGTCATGGAAGTGGACACTTCCGTGATGATAATTTTTGTAATGTCATGGAACACTTCTACGATAGCACAGGTATGACTATCTTGATTCTGTCATAAAATCATCATGGATGTACATGCATGACAAAAACGCGACCTACTATGACAAACACGTATCATCACGGAAGTGTATTTCTTTTGTAGTGGGAGGCGATGGACGCGAGCGGCAGTCGGTTGTGCCAAATCATCCATGGCGTCGGCCTACGGCCCCGCACCGCGCAGCATTTCTAGACGGTGCTGGCGACCGCCGGCGTCGTAGCCCTTGCCGACGCCGGCTTCGCCTCTCGCATGGACGACATGATGGTCAACTCCATCCGCAAGTTCACCGCCGTTAAGAAGCGCGCGGACGACCTTGCCATACTGCTCCAGCCTGCGTGCCCAGGCTCCTCATTGCCTGCCACCCTCATGGGCCTCCATGGTGACGAACTCTTTCAAGCCCTGGTGGCCCTGCAGGTGCTATAGGTCGCGACAAAGAATGTGCACCTCGAGGCCGCGCTCGCCGCGCGGCGCCTCGCCACGCAAGAAACTGTCAACCTGCACATCCGCGTCTACGAGGAAATCGTCTACATAGGCCACTACAGGGAAAGCGAGGACATAAAGACGTTGGCCTTCTTCAAGCGGCTGGAATATTTGGAAGCCATTAAGCACGTCGACCTGGCCACAAAAGTTGCTACTACTTTGCCGCCGTTCGATGGGCCGGCACCCTGAGTCGAGGAGGTGGACGTCGTCGGTGGATGCATCTCTTCTTCTTGCCTCCTGTAACCAGGACTGCATTGCCTCGTCGCCTTAATGTTTTATTAGTATAGTACTCCCTCCGTTCCCAAATATAAGTCTTTCTAGAGATTCCAGCAAGTGACTACATACGGAGCAAAATGAGTGAATCTACACTCTAAAATATGTCTACATACATCCGAATGTTGTATTCCATTTGAAATAGTATCTAAAAAGGCTTATATTTAGGAACGCAGGGAGTATATGGCATTTTTATTCTAGTCGTAACGTTTTCACTGTGAGGTGGGGTCGTAGTTGAGCAAACCGACCATCGGTAAATCCCCACCCCGCCCACCGGGCGTCGGCTGAGTTTAGAATTAGAAGAGAGAAATGAGGGAGAAGAGGTAGCTGTAGCACGGACGTTGTTGTCAGATGGGACTCGTGTTGATAGAATAGGAGTACTGAGCACTCGTACCTCTTTTTTTTGAGGGAAAAAATAGTCATATGTCTAGTACCACTATTTGGGTGCGTGCGACCTATAGCTGTCATCACTTCAGGTATCCTTTTCGAACCGCAGCTACGCTTCACAGTACATATTTTTTCACGCATTTATCCTCCTATATGTACTCCTAGGCTATTTCCACGTGCTCCCTTTCGCCGACATGTGGGAAATAGAGCATATGGGACGTAGTGCATGCACGACTTGGAGCATATGCCGGGGTACTTTACATTTCAGACCTCACAAATTATATGCAAACCCCTTGCAGAATAATAAATAAATAAATGAATTACTACATGAAACTGGATTATTTTCGCAGAAACCGTAGCACGTTCATTAAATTTTGGACATAACACGTTTATAAAAAATGACCGGACCTAAACCAGTCTAAGGGGCTCTTTGATTTTTCCCACAAAAAAGGGCCTCTTTGATTCGCAGGATACTGAAAACACAGGAATGGGGAAAGTATGATGGCGATGAACTGAGACAAGGAGAACTCTAACTCAGTTAGAGGTTAGAGTTAGATTCTAACGCTGAACTAACCCTGAACTAACTCTAAACTAAAGATTGACAATAAATGCTCTTTCTCAATCATTTGACTACTTTGGACCCTATTTCCTGCCGGATTTGGTGTGGCCGGCTCTTGTGTGGCCTCCTCCCGCTCACAATTAACATAAATGCACCATCTTTACAAATTAAGCATGCAAAACATGATAAATTTTACTTTGTCCATACAAATGAGATATCCCACTTAAACATACAAGTCATCAATCAAGCTTCACAAAAAAATACACTCCATGAAACAAAAGCATGAGCTAACTAATCACGAAAGTCATTCACGATAAGGAGGGAGCCTAGAGCCCCTCACGCACCCAGGGAGGAGCTCGTCATAGTCGCTCTGGAGGAAGGCTCTGTAGAGCCCAAGCCCCGAGAACCCCTCTGATGCCGACGCTTGCGAGTTGAGGTCGACACGGGCAAGGGTAACAGGGCCACTTGCCGACGGCTGCGAACTTAATCTTTGGGCCTCTAGAAATAATGCAAGCCTGAAACTGAAATACCTAGAAAGGTGGACTAAATCTCTGGGCCTCTCGAAATAATGCAAGCTTGAAACTGAAATACCTAGAAAGGTGAACTGAGTCTTTGGGCCTCTAGAAATAATGCAAGCCTGAAAATGAAATACCTAGAAAGGTGAACTGAATCTTTGGGCCTCTAGAAATATTGCAAGCCTGAAACTGAAATACATAGAAAGGTGAACTGAATAGAAAGATTTATTACCTCCTCAAGCAGCAGCAAACAATGCGTGCACCAAAAACCTAACCAAGTTTGATCAGGATCTACTTTTGCAAATCAGAATTAGTGCTAGAGCAAGCAAGATCAATTATATGGTTGTGAGACAGAGAAGGAACGAACAAACTCACCCCTCTTGCGACCTCCCTGGTAGATGCGCCGCCGCCGCGCACGATCGAGGGAGAAAAATGGCCGGTGAAGCGGGAGCGGGGCGACCTTTGCAGGCCGGAGGGAGAGGGCGGCCGGAGGAGGGCGGCGGAGGCC
>NC_041391.1:281007629-281037138 GCF_002162155.2 Triticum dicoccoides
AGGGAGCGATCTGGTGCGGGCAGGGGAGATTTTTTTAGTTCTCTTTTAGTGGGCCTGAGGATAACTAACCCAATTAGAACCTCTCCACCTGGCTAATTTTTTTAGCTGGGTTAGAGCAAACTAGCTCAAACTAACCCCTCCTGTTTCGATAATTTGAGGCTATTTCAACCCAAACTAGCTCTAACTCAGGGATCAAAACAAAGAGGAGTAGTACTGTACATGCTACAGTTTGGACCGTAGCACATTGTTTTTTATGGCCATATCACCACATTGTTTTCAACTGTTGGTTCACTGGGCTGTCGTGGTTCGCACTGCTGGTTCACTGGGCTGTCGTGGTTCGCACTCCTCCGACGTGAGTAGGAGTAGTATATACCGCATGATTCTTTGCTCCTTCTTACTACGTACTTCGCATGTGGGAGAGCCAGCATCCGAGTCGATGTGTCATGTACCAGATTAGAGTGAGAACGGAAGGGGAGCATCACCTCGGTCGTAGTGCCAGTAATTCATGACTATAGTGAGTAGTCATATCACAAGTCTTTCCAGCAGTAACGCACCGCCAAATCGTGCAGCCCGACCTTTCCAGCAGTAAGTAAGTTGAATCCTCTACTCCCTCACCCTCCTCGCCTCTCTGTCAAACCGCCTACGCAAAAATTGACGCGCGTACTGCCCGGGAAAAGCCCCACCCTCAACTTTTAACTACGCGAAAATAGTTCGAGCTTGTTCGTTCTATATAAATACTAGTAGTGTATATTTATTCACCCGTGGGGTTGTTCAATGAATGGAGGGCCGGGGAGCACAAGTGAACAATACTAGTACTACTAGTAGTAAGTAGGAGTCGTGCAGTTAGTCACCTTAAATAGAGAGTTTCTTTTCTTTAATGCCACGTACACAAATTGAAATGCTTGTTGTGGAGAGAAAAATATAATCACTCCACTATATATGTACGCAGGGGCCTGAGCACTTGCTTTACTAGGGTTGCTCTCTTCATTCTCTCATCCTCTTTAGATCTAAACAAGACACCGGTAGCGACATTTTCTCTCTGCTCACCGCTGGCCACAGATCCGGCCGAATCCCTTTGGCCGGTGTGTGTAGAGGACTAAAAGGTGCATCATTCACGCGGTCATCACCACCGAGGGAGGAAACCCACAGCTACTGACAGGACCCGATCCTCTGCTTGTGACATTCTCTCCGACACAGCGCTGACTCGGGAGGTCCTCCGACCCTTCTTCCTCCCTGCCGTATTGTGCGCAGATTGGACCTGCCGCCGCCGACATCCCGATGAACCTCAGGTACAAGTTCTTCAAAAGCGGCCTTGCTCTACTGCCCCAGCTCCCCACGTGTCTGCATGTGCATCTTTTTTTTACTTCCATCATCTCTTCCAAATCCACCTAAGTTTTAGTATTATTAGAGGTAAAGCTACTTCATGCACTCGAATCTAGGACTTGGTTCAAACAACGAAGAAAGGGGGGAAAGTCGTAGCATGTATCTAGGACTTGATTCAAAGAGGAAATAACAGGGGGAAAGTAGTAGAGACCGGATACCCAACCGGTCTCTTGGTTGAAAGCGGAAATAATGGGAAAACTTAGTACAAACTGGATAAGGAACATATTTATTATTGGTTGAAAAAAGGATAGAGTGGCGGCTGGTGGACAAGTCAACAAAGTATGTCCAGGATTAGATTTGCTTCCCTCACATAGTAAAAGGTCTCCAGGATTAGATTTGCTGCCCTCACATAGTAAAAGGTCTCCAGGATTAGATTTGCTGCCCTCACATAGTAAAAGTTTTCCAGGATTAGATTTGCTGCCCTCATAAAGAATGAACAAACTCGGCATCACCACTTTATGCCTCCTTGTAGGTACATTGTGTTGATGTGTCCACTGTCGCATGTCCTTATACCAACCTTTTGTTGTTGTTAATGTAAGGGCGCATGTAAAATGAAGCGATCACACTGTTACCTTAAGGACATGTCTAACTAGTGTTATTGTTAATCTAATGCCTCCAGTGATATGATGCAATTAAACTGTGTTAACAAATGGTACTCCAGCTGTTTTCTCCAGTGTGATAAGTAAGTTGCTTCTTTACGCTGCTGAGTGACCTGGTGTCCCCACGGTCCCATGCCCTTAAACCAACTCTTTAGCTGTTGTTGATTTACTGTATCTGGTAAATAAGCAATGCCACCATTAAAGTAATCCCATATTTGATGAATGTCATAGTTGACCGTAATGCTTCTGGTAACATGAAGCATTGCTGATGTTTTAAAATTTCTACTATCCTTGCATGATTGCCATGAGCATAATTAATATGCTTCTTTTCATTTCGTGTATGTTTCGTATATTCTTATTGACCAACAACTGTTTACGTTCTATATTTTTGGGCAGATAGGGATATCCATTTCACCTTGTTGCTATTGTGACCTTTTGGTGAACTGCACAAAACACTTTTTTTGGAATGAGTGTCTTGTGCAGTTCAACTAAAATGTCATGTGGGCAACATCTCTCAATTTTGGTGGAACTGCACAAAATGGTGACTAGAGTTCCCAAAATCTTTGTCAAATTCTGTTGGTAATCTCGTGCAACATTTTATTAGCCTTTGCAAGATGAGTCGTCACTGTGACCACAATGACACTTTATTTTAGTGGAACTGCACAAAAGGATAAGCAAATTATAGTTGCACCTTATATGAGCAGGACAGCCAACCTTAATGTTGCTCAATTTTACTGCAACTACTAAAGAAGAACCTGCCAGCTCATGGGAGCAAGTACTTCTTGCTAGCTGAATGATGCAATCTTTGCTTCATTTCAGGTGAACTGCAGAAAAAGGCGCATGAATTGAATCATGGAGCTGCAGGTTGACCTCATTCGAGTGGAGTTGCAGGTTCACCAGATCGAGTCATGGTGGCATAGGGCCCCTCACACCGGTCAGTATTGTCCTTTATCAACATGATTGTGCTTTTTCATGTTGTGCCAACGTTGTATTTTTTAAATAAAACTATTCTATCGCAATCTTTTCTCGTTTTGGAAATAAAGTTTGCTTCAACTAGTGCCACTATTATAGTAATTTCAAGGGATGTGTCAAAGATTGATGCATCAGGAACATAGATAGAATTGGTGGCCAAAAGAAAAGGCCAATGTTTGTACAACCATCTCTACGGCTGCTAGAGTCCTGAATCCATGCTCTTTCTTGTCTGTGCAAATAGGAATACTCTACTAGAGATGTTGTGATGGTCAAGAGCATTCGCCAAGTTCTTGGGTTGCATGACACGGCTAGCCAAGATGGATTTAATCCCAATATTCACTTTATCAAAAGGCTCTAATGGGTTGGTTCTGAATCTTGCAAGTTGGGAATCAATGAGATGTGTAGGCATCTTTGTTGTACTTATTATTTGAATTTTATTTGTTGGTTCTGAACCTTGGAAGTTGGGAATCAATGAGATGTGTAGGAATCTTTGTTGTACTTATTATTTGGATCTTATTTGTTGGTTCTGAATCTTGCAAGCTGGGAAACACGGCATGATGATGCAGAGGACAACAACCATAACAAACTGTTCAAACTTGGTAGTATTGTCTGTGTGAAAGTGCAGCAAATGTGCTGATCATGTGCATCTTGAGAATAATAATTCTAATTGTTGTGCATGTTGATCATGTGGCACTGATAGAATGAGCCAATGCGTTGCTTGTTTTAAGAATACATTTAAATTAAATCTAATTAAATTTAAGTAAAGTGACCACTAACACTTATTATTACAGTACCAATACAGACCCGCTCGTGAACAAATGTGTGTGGCCGGAATAGGTTTCTTAATGGAGGCGTTTGAATGCGCCGAGGGTGCATATTCTCCCGGGCGTGCAGCGGGCGAGGGAGGGTGGTAACTGTTGTCACCTATACACACTCAGTTTACTGTTGAATCCAGTTCTCCAAGAGCTGAAAAACAAACTGCTGCTGCCGCCTACTCACTTGTTCACTTGAAGAGACTCCAATGGCGATCCGAGGGGTGAGCCTGCTGGGTATGGACTTCAGCAAGGATTTCACCTTTGAGTTCTCCGTTCAGTCCCATGGTGGCACCAAGTTGAATGTGATGTACACCAACGATCCGGACTCGGTGAAGCTCTGCCTCGCTGAGTTCAAGCAGTACCTACAGGACGAGAAAGCACAAGGTCGCAGGACTAGACCTTGTGCCCATCCATTCATCTCCTAACAGGGACCAGCAGATCGCGGTCGCCCAAGTATGCATGCGGGACGAGGTTCTTATCTACCACTGTTGTAGGGCCATCAGAGGTTCTGGAGCATTCACCCATTTCATCGGCAGCACCGACTGCACCTTCGCTATGGTGGAGAGAAGGAAGAACGCGACGATTCAGCCATCTGGTGCAACAAGCTTGTCGACATCCAGAAGCAATACAAGCTCATCGGCAACGGGCGGGAGAAGGACTCCGTGGTTGACCTTGCTGAGACCATAATCAACCCCTACTATGCCAACATGAAAGAAGACAGCGATACCATAACCTGAACACGTGGGAGGTACCTGTCGAGGATATACCCCATGGCGTAACCCGGTTGGAAGTATAAACCGGCCGGACTTAGGCGCTTCATCGATAACCCGTCGGAGGACTGACGGCTCATTGGTCTGGCGGTTCACTGGTCTGTCGACTCATTGGTGACCCGGTGGGTGTTTTAGATGGATGACAAGGCCCAAGGCACAGAAGGCCGATTCATGCTATGGTGGGCCGGTTTATGAGGAAAGCACAGGGAATATTCTCCTGCAAAGGAAGCAAGACTAGGACTCCACTTGTAATAGAGTAATCCTAATCCAACTAGGACTAGTCATGTAAACCGCCCCTTCAACATATATAAGGAGGGGCAAGGCTCCCCAAAGAGGGACAAGCAGAAG
The DNA here is from genome assembly GCF_002162155.2 of Triticum dicoccoides. NCBI lineage: Eukaryota > Viridiplantae > Streptophyta > Magnoliopsida > Poales > Poaceae > Triticum > Triticum dicoccoides. Next base: position 281,012,517 of record NC_041391.1, read on the forward strand.
CAAAATAATATCTAAGGCTAGACACAACTAAAGGGGAGCCGGCTTATGCGGCTTCTCCCTCATGAGCATAATGAGACCTAGCCACAAACAACATGTAGGGTTATTACCGGATGATGTTTCCCGGGGCCCGAAGCTGTCTAAACCCTTGTCTTGTGTTGCGTCTATCGATTCCGATCAACCCCTCTCAAGCTACCACATAGATGCGTTGGCCTTAGTACTAAGTCCTCACACTAGGACATCTGCCGTGATAATTCCACGACAGTTGGCTCCCACCATGGGGTTGCGCATGATGGTGTTAAAGTTCTTGGAGGGCACTCTTCTAGGGATCAAGGGATACGCAACTCGCTGGATGAAGAAGAATCGGCAGGTTCATTGTTTTTTTATCAGATTGGCGGACATAATCTGCTACGCGTGGAAGTCACTCAAGGCTACGACGTCTTAGCTATTCCGCCGAGAACCGCCACCGGTCGCTGAGACCGATTGGGTTTTCCGCTGCGACGATCATACTACAGCAGTACACCGAGGCCGGTTCGAACTTGTACTGCGCCGCTATGAAATCTAAGCCGCCGTGTCCGATCCGCTGGGTTGCTTTGGCTGCTCTACGTACAGATGTCCAAGTCCGAGGAGATCAAAGACAGCTAAACACGTGTCACGAGCATCATCTGTTGGTATAGCAGCGACCGAGACAGTTGCTTCAGCCCCGTAAAGTTTCTGGATTGACCTTTGTACAACCATTGTACTCGTATGAACTTCAAGGAAGGATTTAATAGCCAGCTCACACGCAGACCCCAAGATGGATTAAAAATCAAAGTCTAGTGGGTTTTCTACAACGGTTCGGCCATGCTATTGCCTGGCACGAGCGGCTAACCACTGCTGGACGTCTTGTCGCTCCTGTTATTCTGTCATCCAAGGAAGGTTATGGAAAAACTGTGCATCGGCTGCACGCGTAACAGTCAGAGTATATGCGTGATCCGTCGAGTTATTCATGCCAAAAAAAGAGGGGCCACGAGCCCACGACCTGGCAGACACGGATCAGGGATGGTCAAACTAACAACGACCAGAACGAGCACAGGGACGGGGGAATCGACTCGGACTCTGCAGGTTTCGCTGCCACGCCTCCGCCACTAGGTTCCACCCACGCTGGTGCGCCTCCGAGCCACCTGCCCCCGTGACGATCTGACCTGTTGACCAGTAGGCCTCGCGCCATTTCCTGTTGCAGCCCCGCGGCGGGTCGCCGCCTGTTTCAGCTGCTGCTATGGCTTTGTGGAAAGTCGTTGTCTGCTGCCATGGTTCGCCTCTGCTGGTTAACAAAGAGAAGCTCTGCTCGAGGGACCGTGTGTGCACCATTTTGGGACTTGTTTAAAAAAGGGAGGAGAAGGTCATGTGGAGACCTCAAGCACTAGAAGACAGAAAACCAATCAACTCTTCTGTCAAAAACAAAAGCAGCACTATGCATTATCCAACGCCAGCATCCGACAAAAAATACCAGGTGTTATTTTTCCTATGTATTTTATCAGTACATGTTAAATCATCCGGCGACAATTACTCTGGCCTGTAATATTTTTATGTAGGGCGACTATTAAAAAGAAAAAGGGGTGGTGTTATACCATGGATGCACGTCTGGCTGTGTCGTGTGGCTTCACGAACAGGCATGTCGCGGTCCAGTTCTTATTAACCCGCCGTCAGACTCGCCCGTCCGCGCTACCTTACAGCGCCACGGATGACTCGCCCGTCCGCCCTCATGACCGGTTCAGGCGTCCGCATCGGCTTACAACACAGAGGACAATTTGCTCATCCGCACTGGTTTACAGCGCTGCGGCCGATTCATATGTCTGCTTCCGCGGCTGACTCGACCGTGGTTGATTTCAGCTTCAACACGGTGATCATGAACTCCGCGGTGGATAATTTCCAGCCTAAAATATCAGGTGAAATCCATCAAGTATATTTTTATATTACATATTGCTTCCTTTAAAAGAACAAATTACTCCGGTTTGCGATATGGTTTATGCAGAACAATTATTCACTGCAAGAGCGGTGGCGACTCGCCTGCGTCTGTACTGACTCTAATGGCAGCGGTCGTCCTTACTATCCGCCCGACGATCTGGTCTATTGCAACAATTCTGGAGCAAATCATATTATATTGTCAGCCTCCGCCTACACCAGATGGCTCAAGGGACGGGCGCACAAGTCACCATCACTGAAGTTTGTCTAAAACATCAACAACCAGCTGGGGGATATAATGAATATTGCGAAGATCATTAACTCGCCACCTTGCTTCCAACTTCAACATATGACAGTGTTCCGCTGTTCAGCTATATGTCGGTTTATATCATGGCCAAGTATGAAGAATCTCAAGCCAACTCCTCGAGCCGTCTTAAGACTCGGGGGCTACGATGACACGACTCAGCAAGTCTTGCCAGTTTTAGCAAATTTAAGGACCCTAGGACGATGGAGGGAAAGATAACCCGGTCCCGAAGGTTACTACTATATTGATGGAAATTTAAAAGATGTCAGAAAATTTCTGGCTTAAAAAGTATATGACAATTACAAAATCTCGGCTCAATGAAGAAATTACGGGTCATCAGAAAGGATTCCGGTTTAAAATCCGGTTCAAGAGACATCTCTCTCCCATAAAAGCATTGAAGCTCTCAAATATCCGGTTTAAATTCCGGCTCAAGGGATGCCAGTCTTAATGAAGCTCTCAAATATCCGGTTTACAATCTAGTTCAAGGGAAATCTGTCTCCTACAAAGCTCTGAAGCTCTCAAATCCGGTTTAAGAATTTCCGGTTCAAAAAGAATTAATCTCTCGCAAGTTCAAGTCTAAAAACCGTCAGAAAAATTCCGGCTGAAAATGAAGATTCTGGTTTAAAATCCAGGCCAAGGGAAAGATGTCTCCCACAAAGCTTGAAAGCTCTCAAAATCCCATTTAAGAATTTCCGGTTCAAGAAGAAAGATCTCTCGCAAAGTTCGAGTTCTCAGAAAAAATTATAGGGACCAAAGAGAGTTTGTTGAACAGCACAACTTAAACGTAGGCACGCGGTGAGCACAGCTCAGAAATATATCACTTGGGGGCTTGGTCATATTCGAACCATAGCTACACCTCTTGATCGGCGTAAGGCCACCAAGGAAATCACTTGGGGGCCAAAGAGAGTGTTGCAAAAGCACAACTCAAACATAGGCACCCACTGAGCACAACTCAAAATATTGCTCGGGGGCTCTTTGCTTCTCAAAGAACAAAGAGTCTACACCCTTGTAATAGGCTACCAAGCCAGGCTTGGAAGCCAAGTGTATTCACCTAAAACCCAGGGTTATCCTGCCTTCTTTAAGTAAGCCACTCCGTCCAGGTAATCCTGGTATGACCCGCCGAACGTTTGGCAAGTCAATTTCATAGACCCTGAACTTGCCAAAGTTAAAACGACGATTGGTTAATGTGAGGTCCATCTTAAAAGGCTTTGTAAAATGGTTTAACTCAGTGGCCTAGCAACCCATGAAAAGCCTCGATTTTGGGCCTGGCAGCCCATGAAAAGCCTCGCATGTTCTTTTAATGTTGTTATTTGCCAAGTTTTTTCTTCTTTGTTGAGGTTTATAATTTTTTATGATAAACCGGTGCTTATTGACCCGGTTTGGCTTTTAACTATAAGATGTCAGTACATGATCAGTTATAATCCGATGCTTATTGACCTGGTCTGGTTTCGACTACAAGTCGCCGGTATTATATATGGATAAACCGGTGTTTATTATAACCTGGTGCGGTTTTATCATAAACCGACAAAATATGGGAGGAGTTGTCAGTACTCAAGATTTGGGTTATCGCCCTTACTACAAAAAGTTGGTAAACCAACGATGTGATTCAATGTCACATGTATGATATATTTCATATTTGATTATTCTTAAGTGTAGCCTTGGTTATAAACCCGGGTTATATGTTGGGCATTATGACCCGTCCGGCGATAAACCGCCATGACACTTTAAACTTGTCTTGAATAAAGCATAATTATAAATCACCAGCGTTTATTGACCCGGCCTGGCTTTAAGACGATAAGTCGCCAGTATATGATGAGAAATTATCCGGTGTTTGTTAACCCGGCCTGGCTTTGGACTATAAGTCGCCGGTATATATTTGGATTGTGTCATTGGAATCATGCGCTCATAAATCATTGGATTATTCAAATCTTCAAATAGCCAACATGGCTGGATTTTATTATGGTTATCAATAACCAGTATTATGACTGGGGTTTTCAAAATCACTTTAGCACAATGGATATTATTTTATCTATGGATATGATTTATTCTACAATGGAAGGAATAGTCCCGAGTCGCTGCAGGCTTACGACCCGGCACTTGGGGGCTATATTATTCAAATTAAGATTACATCAAATATGCAAGTCCCATGTCACTGCCAGCATGCACCATGGTACTTGGGGGCTAATGCAAAGTCATTTTTTGCTCACCTCATTAAAGACCCGACTCATCATATCATAATGAGCCGACCCTTGGGGCTACCAATTGCTCCTGTAAAAAATTCAAGGTACACAAGCCTTAGTCCATTATATTGAAGGGTCCACTGCTCAGTTGGTAAAGCACAAGGCTCTTAACCTTGTGGGCGTGGGTTCAAGCCCCATGATGGGGTTTACATCATATGATGTTATTTTCATTGAAGTATATATCAAGTCCCAGCTCAATATTATCTTACTGAACCAGCCCTTGGGGGATACACATTGTCGTTCAAATTTACATGATCATATTTATAAAGTCCCTGCTCATTATTGCATAATGACCCGGCCCTTGGGGGCTATACTGGTTGAAGTTTTTTTAGCATCAGGCAATTACAAGTCCCAAGTTGTTGCAAGCATGACAACCCAGCACTTGGGGGCTACATAATATGGAGTATTCAGTTTTTACTAGTGACTGGGATGAACAACATGGATTTCTTCAAAAGTGGCAATATTTATATTGAAGCAAGTCTTAAGCCATCACTTTGTTCTGCTCAAGACTTGGGGGCTATAGGTATTATATTATTATCGAAGAAATATTTTCAAATTCTCTGTTTTGAGCAAACCAAATTGACCCGGCGTCATCAATAATCATGAACCGGCGTTGGTAATAATTATGATCCGGTGACTATAACAGTCATGACCCGGAATTATCAGTTTTTATAACCCGGCAATGGTGGTAATCATAACCCGTTAAGTTCTACATCTTCAAGCCGGCTGGATATCAGTTGAATATTTCAAAGACCAATATTGTTGTCAAGTCAGGGCATTGAAGGCCGAGTCAAATGGATTCTTTATTTACAACATTTTTCCTACAAGCAAATTGATTATGAAGCTGGTCTATTGACCCCGATTTTCCAGAAGAAGGAAATGACAAGGACTAAAGGATGTTCAGGTGCCGGTTTACAAAAATTCTTAACCCGGAGTACAACCTGTCAAATTTGTTATTGTGTTTATGTTGCACATCAGTTTAACATGGATAAATCCAAATTAAACTGGGGGCTAATGTCGGGGATATACCCCGCGGCGTAACCCGGCTGGAAGTATAACCCGGCCGGACTTAGGCGCTTCATCATAACCCGCCGGAGGACTGACGGCTCATTGGTCTGCCGACTCATTGGTGACCCGGTGGGTGTTTTAGATGGATGACAAGGCCCAAGGCACAGAAGGCCGGTTCATGCTATGGTGGGCCGGTTTATGAGGAAAACACAAGGAATATTATCCTACAAAGGAAGCAAGACTAGGACTCCACTTGTAATAGAGTAATCCTAATCCAACTAGGACTATTCATGTAAACCGCCCCTTCAACATATATAAGGAGGGGCAGGGCTCCCCAAAGAGGGACAAGCAGAAGCAAAATAATCTCTAAAGCTAGACACAACTAAAGGGGAGCCGGCTTATGCGGCGTCTCCCTCATGAGCATAATGAGACCTAGCCACAAACATCATGTAGGGTCATTACCGGATGATGTTTCCCGAGGCCCGAAGCTGTCTAAACCCTTGTCTTGCGTTGCGTCTATCGATTCTGATCAACCCCTCTCAAGCTACCACATAGATGCGTTGGCCTCACGACTAAGTCCTCTCACTAGGACATCTGCCGTGATAATTTCATGATAGTACCTCTGAATCTAGCCTACATAACATACACGGCCAAGGACGCATACATATGCTACGGCATATACAAGCGGATCTTGGACATGAGGGTGTGTCTGCTTCCCGTGACCAACGAGTACATGGACAACCGCAACGTCATGATCAAGTGTGCTAGGAAGGTCTAGATGTTGTACTTTATCTGTTTAAGCACCTTTATCATCTGAGTGTTTCATGTATTAGCCTATGTGTCGTAATTATCTATTTTGTCCGAAATATTTCTTCTAAGAACCCATTAACCTGTTTGCTTTTTTTAGTTGCTATTTGCTTATGTATGTAACTAGTTCACTCGTCCGTTTAAGAAAAAACTAGTTCACTCGGCTGTCGTGCTTTGAATCTTCTTCCTTCCAACATATTACCCTTCTCAGGTGGACCCAGCAGGTCTCGTACACAGACATATTGGACCAACCACCTATCCATTTGTATTTCTTTATTTTGTTCAATCTTTTGTCCTCTTCCTATACATCGGCTGGCCATCATAGCCTATGGCATTGGCCAGGCCATCCCTTTACTCCCACACATTGTACGGCGGCGGCAGCTCCATCGGCGCACCCTGCACCCGAATAAGTCAACACTCATACTCCCCTCCGCCTGCGTCTTCCCCCGCTCCGGTTTGTTCGGTTCGCAGTCTCGATGTCGTCCTCCGCCTTTGTGCTCTCGCCGCGGCGCCGTCGTCTGTCGTTCCCAACATGGTCAGCAAAACATGAGGAATGGGGAGACAACTGTTCGTCGAGAGGCTGACAGTCCCGGGCCCACCATGTCCATGGCCTAGGTTTTGTTGTTTAACATGGGCAGCCCACGACATGTTTCAACGTTTTTTGGATCAAGCAGCCTCTGGGCCTCCCAACCTAGCTTGTCTATAACATCAGCAACCCAAGTTATGTTTGTTTTTTCAAGACAGCTCAGATCTATTTTTCTATAAGAAAACAAAATTGAACCTATGTTTTCCCTTCTATATATATATAGGGTGGGTAACACCCCTCTAGAGTATTATTCTGCTAACACGCAGCTTATTCTGCTAACACCCGAAACAAAACCCGCGGACACAAATTACAAGAACATACACACACAGTGAACAAAAAAGCCTCCCCCGCCTCCGCCCACCCCAACCCATCGCGCCCCTCCTCCAACTTCCTTCGCCAACTTCTCCGTCGCCGCCGCCTGAACCGACCCCGACACCACCTCCTACCCAAGATGCCTCCTCGCCTCGATCCATTCCTCCGACCCTAACCACCTCCTACCCCCGCGCTACACCCCCTCCACGTCTTCCTTCCTCGTCGGTCAGAGCAATAGCGGCGCCCCCGCCGCCAGATCCGACGCGCGCTGATGAGAAGCTTCGGATCCCGCGCTCGCCAGAGGGCTGATCCTCCTCCCCAGCAGCTCCCTCCGCGTCAGTACCCACCGTCATCGTGCCGTCCCTGCTACCTCCCTTCCCCGCACCACCGGATTCATCTCTCCATGGCGACGTCCGATCCAGCCAGGCCCGAGGGAGGAGAGCATCCAGCTCTCTTCCTCCTCCCTGGACGCCCCGCCTCCTCCGGTGCAGACCAGCCACCCCAGATCCCGACCCTTGCCGCCACCACCTCCGCTCTACACCGTGGGTGGATCTGGGCGGCCACTGCCGGCGTCGCGCCCCTGGCTTCCCCACCGGACTCCCCTCTTCCTTCCTCTAGACTGCACAGTATGCAGTGCGGGCGACTGTGGTGTGTAGTGCAGCTCGACACGGCGTGCAGCTTGCCCCTCGCCCCTGCGTGCGGCGACCTCATGGGCGGGCAGTCCGACGAGTTCGCGTCATCAGGGTGGAGACGTTGATGGAGGATGGTGGACTGCAAAGGCCATCGAGCCTAGGGCCGCCACCGTGAGGAGTGATTCCTCTGGTAATTTTCTTAAGTTTTCCTAATTCACGGCCTAGCTTGCCCAATTTTTCTTTTGAATATTTTATTTCTGTTATTCTGTGTAGGAGTGGGCGGCAGCGATCACCCACCGCATCACCGGCCTCTATACAGCTCGGCTGCCGCTCCCCATGCAGCTCGAGTGCTGCCTTCTCTCCTTTTCGCTTGCCATGCCGTTTGGGGATGAAAGGAGCGGCGGTGAAGGAGCACCCTCATGGTAGGGGCAGAAGGGGACAGGTGCAGTACACCCCACCGAAGGAGCGCGACCGAGCTCCCTCGCCCGATGCCGGCGATTTGGCTTCCTCGCGCAGTTCAATAGGGCCACCAATGGCCTTCCCGCAACGACCAGCTGCAGGTGCCATGCGGTTTGGCCAGCGGCGACGGCCACCACTTTGCTCTCCCCCTTATCCACATGCGTTCATTCACACAGCAGTCCAGCGGCTCCAGCGGCTCCACCGGCGGCATGTGCAGTTCACTCCATGCAAGATGAGGTGCTCCTCCTCGATGGCCCAAGAGTTCAGAAAAAGGATTGTGCCTCATAGTATGCGGGTGTTGTGGTCGTGCAGCTCAGAGATGCTCGTGATGCTGTTCGGAGCTTGTGCGCTTGCAGTAGGCGAGCGCCGTATCTTCCCATTGGTCAGTGTACCATGGCCGTGCCGCTCGGAGATGCTCACCATGTGGTTCGAGGCTTGTGTGAGTGCAGTCGAGAGAGCGCCATCTCCATCTCTTCCCCTGTGGCCCGTCGACCATGGTTGTGTAGCTCGGAGACACTCGCCATGCGGTTTAGGGCTCATGCGTGTGCATGACGGCGAGGGCCATCTCTTCCGCTGCAGTCCTTCGACCATGCCATGCAGTTTGGAAACTCTCGCATGCGGTTGAGGGCTCGTCCGCGTGCAGTCTGATGGGCATCCGTGCATGTCAAGTGCAGCGAGCGCCCGTGCACAACAGCACTCTACCACAACATTCAGAAAAACAGGATTCCCCTAGTATGGAAAATGGATAGCTCTGAATCTACTCCTCACAATCGTTATATGCTGCTCTGAACTTGTGTGTGTTGTTATGCTTGTCTTTAGCCCGGCTCTACAACAGTTGCATGTTCCCCCTAGGCTGCATGTGTTCCTCTTGCTGTAGCTGGTAGTAGCTCACCATAATTTTTTGAAAAAACGTGACAATCTTGTAAAAGAAAAATATCTCTGACGCTTTGTGTTTGTTGTGCTCTAGACAAGAACGTTGCACATTTATTATGCAGATGTGAGATTTCTAGAATAATCTAGGATAAACTATCTGATATGCTTCAAAGAAGAGTAGAAGGAAAAATTGAACAAGGTTGCTGCTGAAGCTTTTGCATTATGGACTGAGAGGAGCTGTTAAATATTTTCCTTTCTTTTTGCCTTTTGGCAATTCGCCTATTTTTGCTCTGGAGTTATCTTAAAATTTTCCCTGCGATTGAGAAAAAGCTTTTGAAGTTCACTAGCAATATGAGCTACCGTGTGCTTGCAGTACGTCCAGAGAGCGCGTGTGGTTCGGCGGGGCCGGCAGCGCATTATGTCATCGCGTGCAGTGCACTTAAAAATGTGCAGTTGGTTGTATATTTTGTGTGTGATAATTGTAACATGGAGACAAAAGAAAAGAAAGGGATGCAATTTTGTTACACTGCATCATGGCTTATTGCTCAGTTTGCAAATCTTTCTTTGTAAAAGCAGTGCGCTCAATGAACCAAAGAAGTACATGTTTTCAAAGTATTGTAGTTCATTGTTAAAAATCTTAAAATCTGTGTGGTTCAGTATGCAGATTTAAAAAAAATCAATACACTTGAACCGTTAATGCAGGTTCACTGGCCTCAGTCGTGTAGTCCAAAAATCCTTTATACTTAAAAAAATAACAAGCAAAAACCATGCAGCTCGCTTCGATTTATGCCGTGGTCAACTTCTCCCAAAAAAATAAATTGCATTCATGTGTTAAAATCGACGCAGCTCACTAAGAAAAACTTTTGCGGTGCACTTTGCAAAACAAAGGAGTTCACTTTGTAAAAAAAATGTATAGAGGAGTTCATCTTTTTTATTATGTTTGGAGGATATTTTTTTTTTTTTGCAAATGTGTAAGGACATGATGTATAATTTGTTAAAATCGATGCAGCTCATTAAGAAAACCTTTGCGATGCACTTTGCAAAACAAAGGAGTTCACTTTGTAAAAAAAATGTATAGACGAGTTCACTTTTTATTATTTTTGGAGGAACTGTACACCATTTAGAACAAAAATGCATTTAAAACATGCAAATGCAGTGCACTTTGGTCTTGTAAACATGTCCACTACGAAGAAAAATGCATGTAAAACATGCAAATGCAGTGCACTTGGTCTTCCAAAAAAGTCTACTACGAAGAACTTTTTGGTACACTTCATTTAAAACAAAAATGAATTTAAAAAAATGCCAATGCGGTGTACTTTGGTCTAAAAATCCATTTAGAAAAACATGCAAATGCGGTTTTAATCTTGAAAGAAGTTTAATATGAAGGACATTTTAGTACACTACATTTGAAACAAAAAATGCATTTAAAAAATGTAGTGCGCTTGACTGTCTGATGCAGTGCGATTTTCAGCCTGAAGCAGTACGGTTTTCTGTCTGATGCGGTCCACTCATCGATTTTAGTGTCGCGAAAAAACAGAGTGCCGCATTTCAGTGGAATCAAAACAACTGTTGGACCGTAAGGAATTAGAGAGAGCGTACTACATGAAAAAGTTGCATCTCGTCGATATCTATCCAACGGCGTATCATTTGAATCACTTTGACAAGAGGTTTGTAAAAATTCCATGAAAAACGACTGCTATCACTCGTCGTCCGCCACACAATTTTCAAAATTAACTTAAAACCGTAAGGAATCTCAAAACCATTTCTACATATAAAAGTTGCGCCTTGTCCATAGCTTTCCAACGACGTATTACACATCTCGTTTCGACTAACGGTTAAAAAACTAGAGCAAAAACAGTACCGAAAATTGTAAAAATTTCAAAAAAACGTAATTCCGCGATTTAGTAAATTTAAAACTGCTCTTTAACCGTAACGAATTAGAGAAAATAATAGATATGAAAAAGATGCGCCTCGATAATATCTTTCCAACGGCGTATCATTTGCTTTATTCTGATGAGCAGTTTAGAAAAAATCACGAAAATACGCTCACTGCCACTCGTCGTCCGCCGCACCGTTTTTTAAACTGCTGCTCTTAAACCGTGAGGAATCACGAAAAGTGTTTAACATGGCGAAGTTGTGCCTAATCCATAGGTTTTCAACGATATATTATACGGCTCATTCCGATAAACGATTAAAAAACTAGAGCAAAAACAATACCGGAAAACACTACGTGCAGTTTTTTTCGACACGAAGTTCACTAGTCTGTATTGAGGTAAATTAAATTAAGGTAAAACCAAATAATGAAGATTGAATTAGTGACATTGATATTGCCCTTTAATAAGAAATAAAATGAAACGGGAAAACCTTAAAAAAAACTACACATAAGCTTGCACTAAAAATGCATCTTTTAAAATACAGAAAGAATAAGCATATAATAGTGTTATTTCCGCAGTCTAGCATAATTTAGACACATATTGTATACAACATACATGTATTCATTTTGAAATAAAGAATGAATTACTCATTGGTATTACCCTTCAAAAGAAATAAATTATAACATACACAATAATGATAAAATTTGCACACAATTATAAAGGAAACTAAAACAAATAAAGACAAAATTTGTACATAATTTACACAGAACACACGCCTTTATAATATGCAAGAATAAGCATATAATAGTGAAAGTTTCACATAAACAGTAGATTTCTATGAGGGATTAATTAGTGTCATTGATATTACCTTTAAAAGAAGAAGGAAATGAGCTAAAAACAATATCAAAATCAAAATATTAAAAATTTATAAGAAATAATGAATTAGTAACATCGGTATTACCCTTAAAAGAAGAAAGAAAATGGAACAAAAACTAAAAATGAATAAATAATCAAAATACTGAAGTTTTATAAGGAAGAATGAATAAGTGGCATCGGCATTATCCTTCAAAAGAAATGAAATGAAATAAAACTAAATCAAAATCAGAATAATAAAGTTTTATATGGGAGAATTAATTTGTGGCACTGGTATTACCATTAAAAATGAAATAAAAATAAAACAAAATCTAAATCTAAATAATGAAGTTTTATAAGGAGAATGAATTAGTTGCATAGATATTAACTTTACAGATGAAAGAAAATGAAAAACAAACTAAAACAAAATCAAAATGATGAAACTTGTCCACAACGTTACACAATAATTGCATCTTTTGTAATACGGAAAGAATAAACTTAGTGCAATTTTCACGCTCTAGTATAGTTTACACACACACACACACACACAAAACAGAAAAAGAAAAAACAATAATGAAGACAAAAAAAGACATATATAGAAAACACATTCGGATTCGTACACTTACACGGTAGAGATAATTCTTAAAAGTATATTTAAATTCAAATCAAAACAAGCTTGTTGGATTGATCTAAGTAGTCTGCAGTAACACCTACCATTAATTCTATCAGCAACCGCGCCACCCCTCCTACCCGCACGCACTAGGTGCAAGCTGGATGCGTGCATGCGGTAGAGTAGATGCACACAACTTGGATAAGACTAGTCACAGTGGGTAGTAACTTAGACTAGTAACATGCATATGTTACTAGCCTATGTTAATACTTCTATAGTGGGTAGTAACATATATGTAGTGTCATGCATTATCTCGTTTATTACTTTGTAGACTCATCTTGTCTGGATATGTGTGATGTTACAGTAACTAGCTATGTTACCACATGCCCCTCTTTCCTCATTAATTACTCGCCACATCATATGTTTTGTCTAGAGATGTGTGATGTTACCATCTATATTACTCTCACTGTGGGTAGTCTAAGAGAAATCAACTGATGTATAGCTAAAACGGTGGAGTAATTATACTTCATTGAAACTAACTCGGCGGTATTTTAGGGGTCGACTGGGTTGGATCAAAAAATAAACATAAACAATATTAACATGGACGTATTAAAAAAACAGCAGAAAACGCAGGGGTGCAAGTACATGGTCCCACGTGAAGTAAATGAATTGTTAACTACTCGCATTAAAAAGATCAAGAGAGAATGATTTTGTCTTTTACGATGCGCCCATGAGCATCCTATTGCTCGTGGTCCATGCTCTATAATGTTGCGTGCCGTATTGAACGTGGCCGTGGCATTAAGGGAGATCATGATCTCTAGGGCTCACGGGTGTGGCGGCATGCAATTGTCTATCATACACCCAGCTCGGCATCACTATAAAAATACCAACGTCAGCCATTGAAATCATTCAACATCCATTGGGCCAAACGCCTAAACCCTCACCCTACTCCCGTCGTCTGCAATTCTGTAGTTAGCAGCCATGTCCAGCGGTAGCTCTGCCTCATCTTGGTTCGCGAGCAGCAGACTATTTTTTGCAGCTGCGGCGCGAAGGCAGCCCGCCTGACCTTGTGGATAGATGCCAACCCTGGAGATACCTGTCTTGCTCATACCTCTTCCAATGCAAAGGTGCTTATATGAGGTGCTAAGTGCATTAAATACCTTAGCAACTCAACTCCACAATGCATAGGTGCTTAACTTGTTATTGCTAAGCACACTATATTTAATGAGTGAGCATCTAAAGTCTTTCATCCATTGGTCAAGTTGTTTCATTTAAGTGGTTTGTCTAGGTTCACGCGCTTGGCATTGGTTCTTTCTGTGGTCACCAAAGTGCTCTCTTTCCTCCTTAATTGTTGTGCCATGTCATTTTTTTTGCTTATGTGGCATGCTTAGCACCTCCACCGTGGAGCACTGGGAAGGGCCTCACGGGCGATGGTGACCGCGCAGTTCATCTTTTTCTTGTTGCAGGGCTTGGTCAATGGGCGACGACATGTGTGAAAAGCCGAGCTTTGTAATGGATGCAGGTTTGCCGCCGTCCTCTCTGGCACTGGCTTGATCCCAAGCCGATCATGCGTGAGCTTTTGGTGGATCTGCGTGACAAGATCCGTGTGCTGGAGGAGGAGAACGACGTACTCCAATAGTCCCACCTTTCGAAACAACAGTTCTGACCAGCAGCATGACCGGAGTTGGCGTTCCCATCTATGCACCGCTAATTTTTGGGTTGTGTTGTTCGCTGTCCCTACCTTTGCCTCACGCATGTGGGTCGGTTGAACTACCAGTACGTGTCGTGGTTCATATCGTTGTTGTTTTTTTGACGGGAATGGTTCATATCGTTGTTTGTTTGTTTGTTCGATGATTTTAAGCTTAAACTAGCAGTGTTCATCAAGAAGAGTACGAGTACTAATTTTGGAGACCACAAAATAAATCGGAATCAATAAGTGTCGAACGTGTCATTTTTTCAATTCTCATCCTGAACGCTGAATCCACCCTCGGTTTTTCGCACACGAATCTTGGAACAGAATTCTGCCACCACATATTTCCTTGATCGTTCGGGTTTAATGCACGAGCGACAGCGAATGACGCAGTCACTCCCCCTCCCCTCGCCCCACACCTTATCCACTCAATCGAGAGTTCGAGACTCGACGCGAGCACGCTAGAGAATGAATAGATGGGAGGAAGAGAGAGGTGCGGCGGCAGCTCGCCGACGACGCCTGGGATGGCGACTTGCAGGTGGCCAAGCGGCGGTGCTCGGGAGCTCCTCTCGTGCAGGAGCTCCAACGTGGAGGCGTAGGTGCAGCTGAAAATTGGACCAAAGCGTTAGCAAGTTAAATGGTACTGTACTGCAGTATCTGCATGTTGCAATCTCGACAAGGGGAAAATATATAAAGAATAAAAAGGCACACAAGAATCCATTAGGGGAAACAAGAATAGAACAAACAAGACAATCATTTTGAGGCGACCACGTATGAGTAGTCGAATAGAAACCCGGCCCGAGGACGACAAGCCCCACTGCTGCATCCAACGCAGCTGAGAGGAGGAAAGAGTTGGGGGTGGGCAGCAGCACCTCACACCATTGACGACTGTGGACAGCCTGTACCGGAGCACCTCTCCACGAGCGCAGAAGGAAATCAGATGGCACGGTCTGGTTCCATCACTCAACTGCACTCAGCTGCTAGTTCCATGAGCGTCGCGACCGCATGGAGCTCCTCCTCCTCCACGTGCAGCTCTCCTTCGTCGTCTGGACTTGATTTCACGGTGTCGCCTCCTCGAGCAGATCTCGGCCACGACAGAAGTGGTGATGGTCGTGGTTGTGGCACCATCGACGGGTCATGGAACGGGGGAGTAACGTGTGATGGCTGGGGGCAGTGGGACGCTGTTGCTGTTATACGGGTCATGGGAGGAGGGTATGAATGCAGAGAAGGCGGTTGTGGAGGCTGGCGTAGCAGTGGAGGAAGAGAAGAGCCCGATCCCAATCTACTCTATTAGGGAGGCCAGGGCAGGCGCATGGTCGGCTGGGCTCCATGATAGAGCGGTGCTGCAGTGGTGATGAGCGATGGAGAGGAAGGGCCGGGACAGAATGAGCTTTGTGAGACTTGGCACTTTGCTATATGTATAGCAAGTTATTTTATTGCATATGGCTCGGTAGAGCTAGATTTGTTGGTTTGCTAGGTGCTTCATTTGAATGTCGCACACGTACTGTGCTAGACTTAATGCAAAATGTCACAAAAAAAGAAGATTTAGGCCCTGTTTGATAGTAAAGTATTTTCTAAGTATGTTGATAATACTACAGTTTTTGAGATTACCTTAGTATTTTTTACAATGACCTGTTTGGTAGTCCATAAAAACTGTGGTTTTAATATTGTAGTATTGGCCAAACCGTGGTTTTTTCTCTGTATAAAAAAAAGAGCCCCAGACCTCTTTTTAAAAAACAGAGGAGCCGAAAAGAAGGGTCTCACGTCGTTATCCTTCCCCTCTCCAACAACTCGCTCCTACCACGCCACCGCCGCGCCGCCTGTCGCGTTTGGAGGTATCTCCCTCGTCGGCCATGGGGAAACAACAAGACGGCAACGAAGAGACTAAAGATGAGTACACTGTCCTTCATCCTCCCTCATTGGCTCCTCCCACATCTTCACGGTTACCGCTGGCCCCTTCCTCCGCCCATGATGGAATAGGCCAGGGCACTAGATCTATTTGGTTCTTGCTATCTCCAAAGGATGAACCCTTGTTTGAGCCAAAATCTATATGTTTGATTCATGTGCCTTCTCCTTTATAAAGTGTGGTATGATGCACACGGGTAACCCGAGGGAGCGAGCTGCTATTGCGTTTGAGATCAGTGAAGGCGCCGCTACGAAGGTTTTTATTCTGCCTAATTACTCCGCCGCCGTCGCTGCCGCTAATCATAATTAGTCTAATTGATCCATATATTATATTCTAGTAGTAAAGTACGGTGCTACTTCCATGCACTATATTATTCAGCTAGCTACCACGAGTCGTCAAGAATAATTCAGAGGTGAATAGAGACCAGAGGATAGAGACGATGCAAATATCAAGTGAATGCGCCCAGCGTGGCCGCGTGATTCCAATCCTGGTGCAGCTCTTCGTGCCCCTCGGCAGTGACACAGATGACTGGCCAACTACGCGACGTGTTGGGTTGTCACCTCCACGTGTAGCTCCGCTGCGCCTCGATGGTGACGCGAAGAATGGTCAGCAGTTCCGTCTATGTGTAGCTTCACCACCAGGTAATTCACAGGAGACGTCGAGCCATGGATGATCTTTGTTGTATACACAAGCCACCTGTTGGGTTGTTATGCATGCTAATGGTTAGGATATCCAGCTAGCTAGCTACAAAAGCTCAACAGCATTAGTATTCAAACGAAACTACTCTGCGTACGATGCCTTCTCGTCGGACAACAGTACGATCAGACTGGGATCATCTCTAAATACTAGGGCCCACAAACTGAATCATCTATGGTTGTCTCTAATCATATGGAGTGTTCGACACGAATTTATCGTACCTATAGCAAGGTTCGTATTCAAATGGCCGGCCAGCTGCATGTCCTTCCACTGCTAACGGCTAGGTAGCTGACTATTTGTACGTAACGTCTAGGCAACAATACTGTGTTTTACAACAACAACCAAACAGGTCACAATAACCTCAATACTTCAAGATACTTTGGTATTATCCAAACTGTGGTATCTTGTACCCATTGACAAAAATACTGTGGTTTTTAATACTTCAGTTTTTCTAATTTTTTGCTACCAAACATAGCCTTAACCGTATGTCCAATGGTTTGCTAAGGAGCTAGCTTCTACAGGTAAGACTTGGTGATGCCTTTCGAAAACCTCAGGCAGATACGGCCAAAAAAGTTCACATGGGCCAGCTGGGTAATTGTTTTGGAGAACTTTATGGAGATGTATCAACATGGCAAAATCAGAAGCTGCCACACACCCTGCTGCCGACGGTTCTCCAGATTAATGTTGGAGCTGTTCGAGCCGAACACTGGTGGTCATTGCCTGCTGATCTGCCATCCTGCCAGCCTAGTGCATGCGCAGCACTCTAGCGTTGCAGACTGCGTGGGTCATCTTCCTCTATAAGAGGAAATAATCATCAAACGATTAATAACACGAAAATGCAAATAAGAAAAGAGGAGGGATCAGATCCCAACACCAACGAGCGCACGTGATTGCAGCCGCCCCAGCGAAGTTTCATAAGTTTGCTTTTTCCTCTATATATATATATATAGGAAAAATCCATCCTACCCCCCGGTGGTAGTTAACCCACATGTCTCATATACTACCATGTGGTACTATATATACTATTTTATTATTTTAAATATGTTCATATACTATATCTAAGATATTTCAAAGCAAGTTACATGAAAAAATTGCATATGAGCCCATAGTTTTTGTTATATTAGTAAAATACGTACATATTTGTACGTAAAAATGAGCATACTCAAAAAATGCTACATACTACCTAAAAATTAGTATATATACTACCTAATCATTGTTATATACTAGATACTACACGTACATACTCTCGGTTCAGACAGATACTACATACAACATACAAAATGCAAGTGATGGTAACTACCACTGCTTGTAGAAAACATTTATCCTATATATATATATATATATATATATATATATATATATATATATATATATATATCTTATTTTGTTACATATATATATATATATATAATAGAAACAACATAAGATTCCGTTAAACTTGTCGTTCGTCCAACCATTTTATGGACCTTTCCACTTCCTTTATTTTTTGTTTTCATTAATCCTATATCTGAATTTTCTTCCACTTTCTTTTTTGATGTAAACTGAGTTTCTCCCAGTGCTTTTTCCTAGAACCAACTCAACTGTCCCACGTCTAGCCTAAAAAATAATAATACCCCACGTCCTATTAACTCATCAAATTAAAATGATATTTTATTTTGTAAATTGAAAGATCTTACAAAATAATAATAATTATTATTTATATATAACTTGGGAAGTTAACTCCTACTGATTGCGTACATAAGCTTGCAAAGATTTTACTGACCAATGCAGTAATAGACGTGCAATCATGTGTTTATGTTTTTATAACATTTCTCCGTCCAGCCCAACATGATATTTTTCACCCAGCCTAGCAAGTCCGCGGATTTCGAGAAAAATGCAAATGGGCTTTAAATTCTACCATATATATAAACGGGCTGCATAGATGCTACATCATTGTTTCATCCAGCCCACCAAATGGACTAAAAACAAATGGACTGGCTGACATGTGGGCCAGTAGGTTGAAGCCTAAGCAAGGCGTTGGATTTAGATCCAACAGCCAACATTTGTCTTCAATCTCTCTTCTTCTTCCCCCAGCGCTATTGGGACCGCCTGCTCCAGCCTTCGGCATCTAGCGGTGTTGTTTTGCGCGCCTCGCAGCGAAACGCTACCGCGCTGCCATCCCTCCACTCTGCACCTCCTGTTATTCTCTGCCGAGTGTAGGCCCACCCCGCACCCGAACCAGTCAAGTTTCCCACTCATCTCCGTCTGCGACTCCACTGCCGCGTCTTCCCTATCTTCGGGTCGTTCTAGTCTAGGGCCTCACCGCCGTCCATCGCCTCGCTGCGCTCGGTGCGGCGTGGTCAACAAACAAGAGTCATCGGAAGAGGACGTACGTGAGAACCTAACGGCTGGGACCCACGAGGTCCATGGTCGCACGCAAGGAAAGTTCCTCCTTATTAAGTTGTTTCCTCCCCCTGACAGCAGGGACCCACCGGCTATATCTTCACACGGAAGGAAGTGTCTCCTTGTTATGTGAAAAAAAAACTATTCCTCCCGATGACAGCTTGGACCCGACAGATTTGATGGCTGACTTGTGGGTCTACTAAGAAGACGTGTACGCAGGGCTTTGTCAACTTAAACAAAAATGATTCTAGCAGCTGGACAATTGGATGTTAATCCAACAACTGTGCTCCTTCTTCAACCTCTGTTCTTGCTCCTGTCTCCCGTGGGCGGCAGTGCTGCCGCGCACCCGAACCAGTCAAGTTTCCCACTCCTCTCCATCTGCGACTCCACTGCCGTGTCTTCCCCATCTTCGGGTCGTTCCAGTCTGGGGCCTCGCCATCGTCCACCGGCCTTGGTGCACTCGGCACGGTGTGGTCAACATGGTCAGCAAACGAGAGTCATCGGAAGATGACTGTACGTGAGAGGCTGACAGTGGGTACGCACCACACCCACGGACGCATGCATGCAACTGCATCCTTTTTACCCTGAAATATAATGTTTTCTCCCCCCGACTGCTGGGACCCACCAGCTACATCTTTGCACGCAAGGAAGTGCGTCCATATTACGGGCAAAAAAAATGATTCGCCCCCTGACTGTTGGGACCCACCAGCTACATCTCGCACACAAGGAAGTGTCTGACAGTCGGGACCCACCTGGTCGAAGCGTACGTAGCATTGTCATTCTGGTCACGAACGTGTATGTACATACTGGTCGATGTAGAGGCGTGCACGTGTCGTAATAGAGGGCGCATGTGTCTTAGTAGAGGCGCGCACGTAGCATGTACACGTACGTACAGTGGCCAGGGTGCAAGAAAGTAAATACGGCCCCGTATGTACATACGGGCGGGATCTCGAACGCCTACTCGCGCATACGTACGGCCAGGGCTTGTGTACATGGCTAGGCCGGAACGGAGAAACTGCGTCGTCGTTGTTCATGGGGAGCCAACCGGCTGGGTCGGAACGGAATGCATCATCGTGTTCATCGGGAGGGCTTGGATGGAACAGCCGATGGAAACGAGGCCTTGGCGTACCGCAGAACAAAGGAAACAGCCTTGTGTTCAACCGGCCACGGTCGAAACGGGATCCTGTTCATTAGGAGGGGTGTGGCGTACCACAAAACGGAGGAAACAGACTTCTATTGGACCTCCTACGGTCGAAACGGGGTCATGTTGATCGGGAGGGGTGTGGCGTACTGCAAAACGGAGGAAACGAACTTCTATTGGAGCGCTACGGTCGAAACAGGGGTCCTATTCATCGGGAGGGGTGTGGCGTACCACAAAACGGGACTCCACGGGATACTGTTCACCTCCACCGTCGACCTCCTCCAGCCTCCACGGACTACTATTCATCCACCGTCGACCTCCTCCAGCCTCCACCTGTGACTGTTCATCCACGGGCTCCTGTTCATCCAACCTCCACCGCGCGCTCCTCCACCGGCTACTGTTCAACCAGCCCTCTCCACGGGGTCCTATTCAACCACCCCTCCACGGGCTACTGTTCAACTAGCCCTCCACCGGCTACTATTCAACCTTTCCTCCATGGGGTCTTGTTCATCCAGCCTTCCACGGGGTCCTATTCATCCACGCTCAACCGGCTCGATCGATCAAGGTCCTGTTCATCCAGTGGCAACACCATGAGGTCCTGTTCATCCAACCCCCCACCAGGAACTGTTCATCCAAAGCCCCCAACAATGCTCACTGTTCATCCAGAGGCAGCATCGATCGGCTTCGGTTAGCAGCAGCAGCGAAGGAATCGCTCGATCGGGTTTAGTTAACATCCATCGATCGATCACTCGGGTTCAGTAACGTGTAGCCTGCAGTGCAATCGCTCGGGTTCAGTAGGCGAACGCCTCGCTCGGGTTCAGTTAGAGCCCAACGCCTCGCACCCATGTGCGTACGTGTACGAGAGAAACACACATCGCTCGGCCCATGACCACCCACCGTAACCGGGAACTCCCTGATATTTTCCTCACCCTCGCTTCTACCACGGTTTTTTCCGTCATGCACAGCCCAAAGAATGTCATGCCGCATCGTCTCCGGACCGCCCAGGAAGAAAAGCCCATTTTCTATCATGATCTTTTGTCATAGAAGTAGGAGCCCACCACATCTATGATGATACCGGGTTTTGTCACAATTATCGTCATAGAAGTGTCATAAGTATGACAGAAAAAAATTCGTTCGGCCTAGAATGTCACAGATGTGTCTTTTTTGTAGTGATCGTTACCCTTCGTGGGTTGAAGCCTCCATCAATGTGGATGTATGATAGCACCACCTATCAGAACCAGGCCAAATATCTCCGTGTCTACATTGCGTTTGCCTTCCCTAAACCCTTCACTTTACCTTCATATGCAATGTTTTACTTTTCGCTGCTACACTCTTAGAATTGCATGTATGTATAGGTTGATTGCTTGACTTATGCTAAGTTGTTAAAATCTACCAAGACTTAAATTGGTAAAAGGCTAGATTTTTATTTGGCCAAGTAGTCTAATCACCCCCCTCTAGACCTACTTTTGATCCTACAAGTGGTATCAGAGCTTTGGTCTCCATTTGCCTTGATTTCCATAGCTTTGGTGATCACAACCTAGGTTTCACAACCTAGGAGAGTACGGTGTCTAGCGAGGGAAATTATCTCTATAGAGGTCCTTACTTTGATGGTACTAATTTTGCTAGTTGGAAGCATAAGATGAAAATGCATATTCTTGGTCATAACCCCGTCGTTTGGGCTATTGTGCGTATTGGCTTGCAAGGTTAATACTTCAAATCTGGAAGAGAACCGAATCGTGAAGCGTCCGCGGAAGAGTTGAAGATGTTGCAATATAATGCTCAAGCTTGCGATATTCTCTTCAACAGATTGTGCCCCGAAGAATTCAACAAAATCAGCCGCCTTGAGAATGCATGTAGCACCCAAGATGCGATTCTATCCCAATCACGTGATGAACTCATGATTGGGGCACAACCGCATTTTGAGCGCATAGCAAGGTGGATATCATTACAACATACCATGTACTGAATAGATGACAATACAAGATAAAGGCTTACGCTCTCCACAAGCTACAACATGAATACAACAGTTCATCAATACATAGCAATCACCATACAGAAGAGCAGGATCCAACTACGGATGAAATCAAACAAAAAAGAAGAACGACATCCACCCTGCTAGCCCAGGCTCCCGACCTGGAACCTATATCCCTTGATCGAAGAAGAAGCAGAAGAACTCCAAACAAGCAAGCATCACACTCGCGTCGGATCAGCGCATTACTTGTACCTGCAACTTTTGTTGTAGTAATCTGTGAGCCACGAGGACTCAGCAATCCCATTACCATGGGTATCAATACTAGCAAAGCTTAATGGGAAAGGAAGGATAAGTGGTGAGGTTGCAGCAAACGACTAAGCATGTATGGTGGCTAACCTACGAGTACAAGAATAAGATGAGAAGCTACGCAAACGGTCGCAAACTAGTAATGATCAAGAAGTGATCCTGAACTACTTACGTTCAAACATAACCCCACCGTGTTCTCTTCTCAAACTCACCCGAAAAGAGACCATCACGGTTACACACGCGGTTAGCGTATTTTAGTTCGGATCTGGTGTCAAGTTCTCTACAACAGGATATTAAAAACTTCCATCTGCCACATAACCACGGGCACGACTTTCTAAAGATCAGACCCTGCAGGGGTGTCTCAACTTATCCCATTATAAGCTCACGATCCGCAGGGACAATCCTCCACCGCCAGATATCCGATCAGACTCGGGATCCCGGTGCACAAGACATTTCGACAATGGTCAAACAAAACCAGCAAGACCGCCTGAATGTGCCGACAAATCCCGATAGGAGCCGTGCATATCTTGTTTTTAGGGCACACCGGATAGGTCAGCCTACGAGTAAAACCAGACCTCGAGTTTCCCCGGGGTGGCCCTGCAGTCTGCCCGTTTTGGACCAACACTCAGAGGAGCACTGGCCCGGGGGGATTGATTAAGAAACTAGGGGTCCGGAGAAAATCCCCTATTTAAATTTAGTTATGTTAGGCAAATGGTAAAACCAATGTTGGGCCTTGCTAGAAGAGTTTTATTCAAAGCGAACTGTCAAGAGGGGCCCATAAACCCTCATCGTGTTAGGGATAGAAAATCAAGGAACATAACACCGGTATGACGGAAACTAGGGCGGCAAGAGTGGAACAAAACACCAGGCAAAAGGCCGAGCCTTCCATCCTTTACCAAGTATATAGATGCATTAACTAAAAAAGAGATATTGTGATATCCCAAGATATCCATGTTCCAACATGGAACAACCTGCACTGCACCTACAACTAGCAATGCTATAAGAGGGGTTGAGCAAAGCGGTAACATAGCCAAACAAGGGTTGCTAGGAAGGGTGAAAAAAGTTAGAGGCTGTCATGGCAATTTGGGAGGCTTGATAAAAAAGTGGTAGGAAGCGCGACATAGCGATAGCATCAAGACAACTAGCATAGCAATGATAGCAGTGAGATCTAGGGTGACGGTCATCTTGCCTGAAATCCCGCTAGGAAGAACACCGAGTCCGTGAAGTAGATGAACCAACGTAGTCAAACGGATCCTCACAATCGCAACATAACCAGAACTATCAAGGAGAAGCGCAATCAGAAAGAAGCAAACATCATGGTAGACAACCATCACATAAACATGACATGATGCGCAACCAAGTATGATGCATGGCCAGTTTAATGATTCATGGCATGGCAAAGTGCAACAAATTAACCACACTACAAATTAAGTGGAGCTCAATATGCAATGAGTTGCATATTAACGAAACGCCATGTTCAGTTATTTAGTTCACTCTTGTTTATGAAGAAGACAAGATTAAATGTTGGTTAACATGGCAAGAGGTGAAATATAATAAAACAACCTATCTAGGCAAGTTTAAATGAGGCCGGAAACAACAAACAACAATTCCAGAAAATCCTCATATGCAATATTCGAATTTGGTACTGTTCTGCCTATTACATAATTTTAGTGTTGTCAAACATGCAAATAAAGTGCACCATGTTATTCTATGCATTTTTCTATCCCATTTACATATAAAGTTTATTTAAGTTGGAGCTATGGTTAATTAGTTATGAAATAAACCATTTTAGCATGTCATTTATGCAAACTAAATGCAAACAACAATTTAAACATTTTGAACATGAATGAGAGTTGCAAATTATTAAACTATATGAAATTCTAAGCATTTTACATATTTAAAACATTTTAATCCGATCCATGGTTTGTGAGATATAATATGCAGGAACTATGAGGGTTTTTCTGTAAAACTGAAATTCCATGGATAATTACTAAATTTGCCGCAGGAAAAAAAACAAGAACTGGGCCGAAT